>NW_027150603.1:417500-497500 GCF_001643675.1 Monocercomonoides exilis | reverse complement strand
AATTGAAAATGTGAAAAGAGAGTTTTTCAACGAATTCAATCAATACATTTTCATTTGTTATGGATTTTAATTTTAGAAATATTTTTCTTTACGTTCATGATGTTTGTAAATTTGTTTTAACTGCAGGATACTGATGATTTTTCTCAATTCATTTTCCGATTTCTGAATTATTCAAAAAGAAATCATGAATGAAACATGCATTCCTAAAGTCATGGAACAACATTTTACGCATTGTGATGTTCTAAATTTTGAAATTCAACTCACTAATTGACTTTTTTCTGAATTTTTCATTCTTTGTTGTGGAGATAACAGGTTTCATCATTATGTTCCAGAATCTTTTGTACTTAAAGAATATCAACTCATAAACAACACTTCTCCTCGCTTTCGAAAACAAAGTTATTTTACCATGATAATTCATAAAATACATATAATGATTTATATTCAGTTATTCGTTTCAGAGTTTCATTTACGTTACAGATTTTCCATTTCACAAATATAAAACACTCCATTTCGTTTCATTTCACTTTTGGAATGTGAAAAAGTTAGAAATATATATCATTATTCTTAATTTTTGAATTGAAAACCAATTTAACCTGTTTCAAGTGAACAATACAAAAACCCTGAATAAAAAGTCAATAAACGATTAAATTAAAAGATAATGAATATATTAAAACCAATTTAACAATGAAAATGTCAAAAATGAGTGATTAAATGACAGTTGTTTATAGTCGAATGCAAAAGAAAAAATACTTGACAGACTTTTTCGACTCTTGCGTAAATGACAGATGTTATTCTTGAAAAAATAACATTTGATAGCCTTCAACAGGAATGTTCAATGTTTCAGACATAATGAATTCAAACGAAAATAACTGAAACATTTAGTATTCATCACCGTTTGGTTTGACGTGATCTCCATCACTTTCATCTGAAAATGCTTCATAAAAATTATCTCCTTCTTCTTCAGCATCATCCTCAACACTTTGAGTTTGATTCGCTCCACTTTCCCGTAACAAATTGAGCCTTTTCTGCTTCTTGATTATGTTTCTTATTCTGTCACGACATGCATTTGCAGATCTATGTGGAAGAACTTCGCTGATCTTTTCAAAGTCGCAATCATCGAGCACCATCGATTCCAGAGTCTCTGTTTCTTTCGCAGACCATCTCATTCTTGATGGATTGTTTGTGATGAAATTCCATTCTCTTCTTTCTCTGATTTTCTTTCTGATTTCCTTACCAGTCACTTCCAACTTCACAGTACCATCGAGATATTCCTTTATCGTTGACAAACATTCAGTACCGATTGAAACGATATCACCTCCTTTCCGCTTCAGTTGTTCCAACACCAACTCCTTCGATTTCTGCACCCACTTTTCTGACATCCTTGCTTCTTTGTTGAACAGTTTCAGATACCTCACAGCAGCCATTCGACACAACTTGATGCAGTGAACGTATGGATAGTGAAACTTTCTGCATGCACATTTGACAACCTCCCGAACAAAAAAGTTGAATGTGTCTATTATTGAGTCCCTTTTCCACTCACTTTCACCAATGACAATATTATGAAACACTGAAGGGTCTGACAGATCAGCGCTGAACACAACATCCTCCTCAAGAACTTCTCTTGGGAAGTTCAATCTGTTTGCCACGATAGTACCTCGAGTCGTTCTGTCAACATATTGCATTTCCACAGGTGAACCAAGTTTCCAGTTGGCAATGTACGCTGCAGTCTCCAGAACATTCTCTTTCAACTCTGGGTTGTTTTCGATCTTCAACAGTGCTGAACAGATGAACCCGGAACGAAAAGAATGAAATCCGAACATCTGTTCAGGGTAGCCCGCTTGCTTCGCTCGCTTTTGCAAACGAGCCCTCATTGCACCTTTCCTCATTCCCCAAAGGAAATGAGATCCCAGTTCACCCAAATTCCAAGTGTCGAATGTAGTTAATGTTAATCCATATTGGATTACCAAATACTCCTCCAACCACCATATCACGTTCAGATTGTTCTTTTCTTTGATGTCACCTTCAACCGTGACACAGTGATCATCGTTCCTAATGCCCTTACCACATGCCAAATTGATTGTGACCTTGACAAATGACGAACCTCCTTTTGAAAACACTCTCACTATATCTCTCAGACGAATTCTGGAGCATGTCAAACTTCTTGCTCCCGTTGCGAGAGCAAAAAGAAACAGAGAAGCCTCTCTCGGCTTTTCCACATTCCAATCTGGAATGCAAGAAAGGATTCTATCCAAGTCCCGAACAATAAGAGGTTCTTTATGTTTTGTGACACATTGAAACTCCTCCAATTCATCATTGTCAAACAACTGATCTCTTTGAAATTGAATTTCCGCTATTGCCAACAATGCCATCTTTCTTACTTCTTGTGTAACAATTTCTTTAGTTCTATACCATGAAATATAATACAATGATGGAAGAACTGAGTCTCTCAAACTTTTTATTGAATATCCAACTGCAGCTCCTAACAGTTTGATAAATCCATACACTGCATCCATGTTGAGTGGCCAAGGCTCATGTTTGAATTTTCTGCAGAAGGAAACAAACATTGCATAAACCCAAGCATGTGTTTTTTTCTTATCCTTACTAATTGGTAGGCCTGTTTTCAGATAAGGCTCAAATGTTTCTTTGCTAAATGTTCGCAGCGCAACAGAAAATTTTGAAGGTGTTTGGTAACCACTTCTTGGTGAAGTGTCTACAGGATTTTCACAAGCTGGTGTGTGTAAATTTAAAGGCCTCAATACATCTCCTGAAACTCCATAAATATCCATATTCGTTAATGGTTCTTTCGTTTTGTCATCGAATAAGATTGACTCTTTAGATGTTCTGTTCTCTGCTTTAATAGCTTCAAAATTCTGATGAATGAGTTGCTTGTTTTCCTCTGTCATCAACACTGACTTCCTCTTCATTTTCGGACGACCAACTTTTGAATGCTGAACATAATCATTCCGATCACTCAATTTCTTTTTCTCTTTCTTTTCATTACTCCTTCTTGATCTTATTTTAAATGTTCTTGATGTAGATCCATCATTCAATTCGAGCGAATTCGTCAAACCAGCACAATGAACATTTTCATTACAGGAATGTTGAAAAAAAGAATTATCATCATTTCTCTCACCATCATTCATCTTCACAATCTTTCTCCTTTCTGCCAACGAAATGCTTTTGATTTTTTCCAAGCAAGCTTTTTTGCTAACCCTTTTCGGGAGAATGCGAAGAGATCCAGTGGAAGAAAATTCATTTGAACTTTCAAACATATTCTCCTCCTCATTTTCTGTCGAGCTTTTTGAGCCTGTTCTGGCTTTTCTTTTCTTTCTTTTTTTGCACTTTTTGTGTGTCAGGTTTTGATGTTTGGTAAATGAACCGAACGAACTTTCTTCTTGATGGTTCACACATTCTGCTTCATTTGAAATGCAATCAACACCTTCAATCTGCTTCTCCATTTGATGTTTATCATTTTTATTTGCAAATGAACAATCTATTTCATTGCGAGCAGATGTTGTGTTGCATTTTTTGTTTGCAGCAATTCTTATTCTTGGTCTTCCTCTTTTCATTTTCGTTGATGAAATGTTTGTTGCTCCAACCACTGTATCATTCAAAGCTCCTCCAGATAATTCCTCCTCCATTTCAATTTCGTGTGATGTTTCTGTTTTCTTTGTATTGACAAACTCCTTCATTCTTTCACAAAAATCTGTTGAACTTACACTGGCAGATGTGAGTTGAATAGTTGTTCCATCATGAAATAAGTGCTCCTCCTCAAAATTTCTTTCCTCATTTGCTCCTTCCGTGCATTCTTGTTGGTCATTATTTGATTTTGAAGATTTGTCAATAAAATTTTGCTCCTCCATATTAGAACAAGCATTTTCATCCTCCAATTCTTCCTGTTTTTGAAGATTTTCAAGACAAAGTTGATCCAAATCCTCACTTTTTGAAATATACAGAGGACGGGGATAGATGGAAACGTGATAAAACTCACGTATTGAATCGAGCGAAGGTTGAGGAGGGAGCGATTTGAAGATTGACGAATAATAGTCAATTTTTGGACAATTTGGTTCTTTCGTTAAACGAAATAACCACTCTGTCAAAGATGGAACATCATCTCCATTTTTCTCTTTTTCTCTGTTTTTCGAAGAAATTGGAGAAGGAAAAGGAGTGTTTGATCGAGAAGGATACATTGAAGTTGATAAATGAGGAGTTGAAGTCACATTGTCATAAATATTGGATTGGGAAGTTTCGGAAAAGCGGAGAGGAGAAAGCGGAGGCATAATTTGAGCAGGAGAAGAAGGCGGAGTGACGAGATACGAAGAAGGAGGAGAGAAAAAGCCGGGCTGCGATGGGGAAAGGATGGCATGCTTGCTTATTTTCAATGATTCTTCTTTCTTTTTCCGTTCGAAGCTTTTATTGAATTTATCTTTTAAAATAAATGAATATAAGATTTGTAAAATAAATTTGATGAATGAAAAAAAACAAACCTTTGTAATTCATTGCTCTTCCACTTAAAGAAAAATCAAATATAATTATTATAATAAGACAAATATTAATAATAAAAGACCACACAGGCGATCTTGGCTCTTTGTGAAATTTCGAATCATATTTTGTGAAAATTACTCAAAGAAGAAATTCTATTGTTATTAATTGATAAGAGACGAAAAACAAAGCATATCAAATATTCCAATTAAAGGTTGGTAACTTGAAAATATTTGTTATATCAAAAGAAAACATACAAAGTGATGATTTGATAGAAGCTGAATCAGAATAACAATTGGATTAAAAAAACAATGAAAATCGGATGACGTATTTATTAATAAATCATACGATGTTTTAATTGAAAACCAAAAGTTGCTAATTGTTCCTGTGGGTGTTTCCCTTGCAAGTTTTGATTCGAAATTAAATTGTGGTAATTTTTTTTGATCAAATATTTTTTTTTCAAAAAAGTTTTCTATTATTTCTCAATGAAGAACTTTTTGTGAGAAATAAAAAAAAATATGAAAAAACGAAAAAATTCAAGCTTTCATTTGGACACTTTTTCGATGAACAAATATCAGCAGATGAAGCTTTCCGATGTTGGGCAACCTAGTAATGCGATTTTTGATCGTCTTATCAGATTTTCTTGACAAACACATATTTTTTCAAATTTTTTGGAATTTTTCGTAATTTCTTGGATTTTTTTGCATCATTCGAGAATATTGATTTTTGTCCACATGAGCCCCGTTGCTGACCTGTTCACACGCAGGCGTCGCCTTTGTATCTAACCTAACCTAGGGGAAAGCCTTCATCATGTCTGTAGCTCTTTCGCCTTCATTATAAAGTCTAACTAGTATGTCATCATCTTCTTTCCTCCATATGATTCTTCTTATGTTATTCTTTTCGTTTCTTTCTCTCTCTTTCAACACTTCTTCTCTCTCTTTCTTTCTTCTCTCATAAACTGTTAAATGTGACTTTCGATCAACTTTGAACTTGTTCTTTCTCACCGGCGCCTTTGATGTGCAACTCTCAGCCATTCCGCAGAATATTGTTGCCATTTCTTCTGGTGTCTTCCCTTGTTCAAGGAGCTGATCTTGTATGAACATGTTGGAAATCGTCGAAGCAACAGTATATAGGTCTGTCTTTCTCTGTTCTTCTTTTTTCTTATCATTTAATTCTTTCATTCTGTATTCTGCAACCATCATCAACTCTTCATTTTCTTCAACCTACTTCTTTGAACCGTTTCTAATGTGTCTATCTCTTTTCGCTTCCTCCACAATCAACTCTCCATAATACTCACTCATTCTTCTTTTCACGAACTCCGAAAACTTCTCCATTGTGGTTTTCTCTTTTTTCGCTTTTTCCTTAAAAGAAACACCATGAAACACTTCCAACTCCAATAGTGTTTCATCGAACACTGTTTGGTTGCTATCATCATGGGATGTTATAAGTCTTGATGCAACCATGGCTCGCTTCACGGCTTCTTTGATGTAAGTGCATTGCGAAAGTCGACACTGTTGCCAGCCAGCAACAAAGGCTGTTTTTTCCATGACTGCTCGTTGGGTTTCATCGTCTTTGTTCGCAGCGATAAGAGCGGTGCATATGAAGCCACTACGAAGCGAGTGGAAGCAGAACAGATGACGAGGATAACCAGCAGCTTCCGCTCTGCTCTTAAAACGCTCCCTCATGCTGTCTGTGCTCAGTGGCCACACAAGATGATTGAGGTTTGCTTTTTCTTTTGCGTTGTTCCAATCTGACAGTCTAACTCCTGTTTTTTGATACACATGCAACGAGAGCCAATAGACTGGATCGTCATCATTTTCTTCATCTTCGTCGCCTTCAATTGTGACCTTGTGCCCCCAGTTGTGCGATGCTTTTGTTCTGTTGTACTGGATTGTACATAACAGTTTTCCATTCTCCTTTGATCTCACAACTTGTTTGATATCTGACAGTTTCACGTTGGAAAGTGTAACAGCGCGAGCCCCTGTGTGAACAGCGACGAGATAAAGAGATGATTCAAGCGCCTTATCGAGCATTGTGTTGGGAATGAAATGAACTATTCTTTTGACATCTTTAAGAACAGCAGGTTCTTTTTTTGTAACTGTTTTTTGCACTTCACTGCTGTGTTTGAGACATCTCACAGCATCTCTTAAAGAATGATAAGTATTAGAACTTAATCTTTTTCCCCTTTTTATGATGTTAATTCTTTTTAGAGAAGGTATTATGACGTAGCATATGGAGGAAAGAGGGTAGTGGCACTCTTTCCCGCAGAACAAAACGAACCCTCTTGCTGCTTCATGATGCAGTGGCCAAGGTTCGATTTCCACTTTTTCAGCCCATATTGTCAGCAAGCGGTTCGCCCACGAATGTTTTCGTTTGGTAGCATCGGACCAAATCGATTCAACGTTCAAATATTTTTTCGCTTTTTCCGTACTGACTCTGCTCACTGCTTCATCCATTCTAGTGGGATGAAAGAAGAGAGAGGAGGAAGGAATGATGGACGATGACGACAGAGAGGAAGAGAGAGAATTAGGAGATACATCTGTTGAAGATGTTTGAAATAGTTCGGAGAAGGATGTGGAAGGGGGAGAAGCACGAGCAGGAGTTTTTGAGGGAGAAGACAAGCTGTTAAGGGTATCTGCTTTTTCCGCTTGAAACATATGATCGTTTCTCAGATATTCAACGGCGTCATATGTTTTATCAATTATCTCGTGAATATCTTTTTCGGATAATTCTTTCATTTTTTTCTCTTCATTATCAGTTTCTTCTTCTTCTATCAAAGGATTTTCATCCACTTCATCATTTTCATCGCACTTAGAAACTTCACTTGTTATTTCTTCTGATTCTGAATAGTCGATGGCCCTGTCATATTTGTCGGATTTGCTTTTTTTCGAACTGTATTTTACTGAAGGAAGAATGTGAGTTATCGATGGTGTTCTTGTCGAATCTGAAGAGAGTAATTTATTTGATGAACTTTTTTTATGCAACGAAACTTTTTGAAGAGATGGAATTGAAGAAGTTGGAGTGCAATTTGAAGATGAAGAACAGTGATGAGTGTTTTGTGATGGAGATAGAAACTCTTTCATGAACGACATCATTCTTTCGCACACTTCTTCCCTTCTGATGAACTCATTTTCATCGAAATTGTCGGAAAGTGTGCGAATTTGCATTTGTGGAGTTGAAAATGACTGAATATAATAAAAACAATAAATTCTTAATTTTTCATGAAAAAAACAAACGTTTTCTGAAATGTTATTGGATTGTTCGTGTTTGTCCTTTGAATTTTTTTCTTCATTAGTTCTCTGTGATATAAAAACAATAAAAATAATAAAATTTTATCAAATAAAAACAAACATTGTAATTTTCAGTATCATTTGAAAACACAGAGTTTTCATTTTCATTCAAAATTTCACTAGTGACCGTATTTGATACAAACGAGCCAAATTCGATTTCCATTGGCATTTTTTGAAAGCGCAAATATTTTATTACATATTTTTTTGACCATTTTTCTTCGACAAAAAAAAACAATTTTTATAAAATTTTTAGACTATTCGAAAGATATCAGAATAAATTATATTTCTTTGATATGTAATGGATAAAAACGATAATAAATAACTCAGAAACGGGCTTCCAAAACAGCACTTCGCTTTCTTTAATGAATAGCAGGTTGAAATGATTTTGAAAAATATAATACAACATCTTCACTTTAATCTTTTTGTATATCAGTTATGAAAAAAGTTGTTTTGTGAAAAATAAAGAAAAACAGCATATGAAACAAACAAATGAAAATTGTTCCACATAATCGAATAAAGAAAAAATATTTCAAATCAAATATGAATGACGATCAAAAATTGAATAATATCAAGAGCAAACTGTAATGATGTATTTCCGAGTGAATTTGAAATTCTATTGTTTTCGTAATATTCATCGAAAGTGTCTATTTGAATTTTTTCGTGTGTTATTCTTTGTTTATTAGAAAAATGTTGAATATATGAAAATTTAGGAAGAAATGAATTAGTTGAAAGCATTCAGTCAATGGGATGTGTGAGAATGATAATTTCAAAAGAATAAAGAGTTGAGAGAAATTATTTATAACTGTAATGATGTTCATGAAAAGTTATATTGAATTATTCTTTCATTGCTTCATGAGTAATTCTATCAGTATTTTTTTTTCAATTTCTTGTTTTAATACCAGCTCAATATTCAATAAAGAACTGAAAACAATATCAAACTTGAAAACAAGAAATAACAATGTTCTCCTTTCATTTTTTTCTGTTTTTTTAAGCAACATTTGTATCATCAGAGTTTCTCCTTCGAAATCAAAAAGTTTCCGCATGTAACAATCCTCCAATCATCTGAAAAATTTAATGAGAAAAAATACTAAAGTCAGTTGCGGATATTAAAAACATCAGAATTTTGTATCTAACTAACCTGTAATATTCTCAAATGAGTAAAATCATTCATTTCTCCAAAGTTCAAAATGAAATTCATTCTAAAAATATATAACTTGGAAGTTATTCCTCTATTATTTGTATGAAAATTTTTGTTTGATAAATATCTTAAACTTTATTAGAAAAAATCACTTTTACAAAAAAAATATTATGGGTTATGTTGTAAAACTTCCAAAAAACCTTTGAAAATATTGCTTAGTGTAAAAAATGAGTGCTGTTTGTAAACATATGAACGTTTTAGTCACAAAAAAATTCAATTTTTCAAGTTTTTGCTCAAAGTCACATTTCTGAAATTTTTCGATTTTTCACAAAGTTATTTATTGTGCAAAAAATCGTTAACAGCTCCATTTGGAAATATCATTTTCAAAAAAACACACACTCACAAAGACTCAATCAAATATTATAATTGTTAACCAATAATTGAATCATGTATTTGTGGTTCATCTTTTGACATCATCTTTTTTTTTTTATCTTTTTTGTCACAGACGACATTCGTATGATTATTTTTCATTTATCCTATTTTAGCAAAAACAATAATTTCGAATTTCAGACAATAAACATGAAAAAAAAGAATTATGTTTTAACTTGATTATTAATTATCAAAATATGAAAGGGTATTCCGAGATTATTTTGAAAAAGAAAATAGAAAAAATAAAAGCTATTCTCAACCGCGGAATCCTTCCACATGGAAGAATCTTAAATTTTTGATAACCTTCGAACAGTATTAGATGCGTTTCTATTTTGATGAAAAAATTCAGTGTTTTAAAATAAATCTTAATAACTTGACTATTCAAACTGTGTTAGTGTTGCGTGCTGAAAAACACTCAATCAATAAAAAATGAATGAAACAAAAATTGAAAAGTTAGACAAAAATAACGAAAATGGTTTGAGTTACACAAGAAGATGACTGTAAATATATATCGGATTAACAATCGAAATAAGAATGGTTTAACATAATCTCCATGTGTGAAAACATTCAAAAAGGTGTTAGAAAATCAATCAAAAGAATAAATATGAAAAACAACAGAAAATAAATACTCATGTCTATTAACAATCAAAAGTGAAATACAATCACAAAGGCTTGATAAATGAAAAAAAAGATAAACACAAACAGTTGTTTTGGTGAATGACAAAATCTAGTGAAAAAAAAAACAAGCACAATAAAAACAAATATTCATTTGTGGCTTTCCCACAAATCAAAACACGTTCTCAAAAATGAAAAAAAAATTTTTTTTTAAAATAAAAAACTGGTTAACTTCAATTCCACAAAGCAACCACTGGTAATGTGACTGCTCTGATGTTTCCATTTCATCAAAAAAACAACTCCTTCCGTATTTATTCATCCATATTTCCTCCATTTCCTCTTTCTGCTCGCCTTCATTCCAATTCCAAACTATTTCAAACTGCAACTGCTGCTGGCACTTCCCTATTCTTCATTATCCTCATTATTCTCATTATCCTGTCCATTCGCTTCGCAATACATCAAAGACTGAATCGCAACTGCATCCGAAACTGTCATGACCACCACTTCTTTCGGAAAGTGCCCAAGAAACTCCCGCTTCAAATCTCCCAATGTCGGCCGCAGCCCTTCCTCGCCTGACAGACACCCCTTCACCACCTCTTCGAGAGTCGAGTGCTCATCCCCCATCCTCGGCCTCTCCCCACAAACAATCTTGTCTCCTGCAATCGCTGCCTCATACTCCCCAAACGGAATCTCCAGTGTCACACACTCCCACAGCATCATCCCTATCGAGAATGCCACAGATTCTTTTGTTGCACCCATCTTCTTGTTCATCAGCAGCTCTGGCGCCTTCCACCTCAGGCATTCCTTCCTGTTGTATTCATCATCCTCAAACGCTGATGAAGGAAGAGAGTCACTGTCATCATCATCATCACTGGCTGATGTCACAACAGTTGACGAAGAGATGGAGGATGAATCAGAATCATCATCAGACGAGAAATCAGAGTGCATCACAATGCAAATGACCATATGTTCTGAGAACAACACAATATGCGGACTCAGATTGGAAAGAGATTGAAGAGGGTTTTCCATTTCATCAAAGGAGTGGAGAGCAAGATTAGCAACCCAGAACAGGATTTGGGCTGCTGTTTGTTCTCTCTCCTGAAGAGTGCCTATTTCCATCTCCTTCTTCTCGTTCTTTCCATGCAACAACATGAACAACGAATCCCTCAAGTCCACAATCAGCTTTTCATGAGGCGATGAGCAGGCCATTGCATCCACCAGATTCGACATCGATGATGTGGTGGGGCACAGATCATCTCCTCGAACAAATGTTGAATCTGAATCATTTGAAGTTGTTGAAGTGGATGAGACCGATGGAGATGGTGTTCTCTTCCTTATTTCCTCTTCCTCAACCTTCTCCAATACCCATTCTGGAATCTTGTCCGAATCCTTTCCAAGAATGTATTCTGTCGAACCACTCTCAGATAGAAGATGCTCGGATGATTCAGAATGTTGCATATTCGTATCATACACCCTCTTCTTGATCCTCTCTTCGTTCTTCTTCTCTGTCTCTCTCTCCTCTCTCCTCCACTGCTCTTCTGGTGACATCTCCATCGTGACCATCTCAAATGCCTTCGGATCCTTCTTCACTGTGTCATTCACAATCTCCTCCAGTTCTTCTGTTCGTCTCTTTGCCTTCCTCCACCGAACGACAAACAAAATAAATCCAATCAAAACAATCAAAAATAACATTGACAACACAAGAACAATGATAATCCAATAAGATTTTCCTCCTTTTCCACTTTCAACAATGTTTTCTTCTCTTTTTGGCTCAATCTCACTTTTGTTCTTCAGAATGAATGAAGTTGTTGATGAAGGAGATTCTTTATTCCCAAATAAAACATGCACACTCACTTCTATTTCATCTCCACAACTTCTGATGAGATCTTTTGCCACGCTCCCTTCTGCTTCTCTTTCTGACAAAACCCCATTTGAATCAAAATCATAATGCTCAATATGTTTCTCTTCTCCTTTCCTCTTCACAACTGAGAATGACAGATTACATGGAACAAGAAGCAATCCTTTGAATGTCAGTTTCATTCTATCTGTCTCTTCCTTTGCTTCCACACTCTCCAATACTGGAATGAAAAATGATGATTCTCTCTCTGAAGCAATTCCTTCAAAACTGCACCCTTCATCCAACATCCAAAGTGATGAATTTGGCAAAACTCCATCTCCTCCTTTCAAACTCATCACATTCAATGTTCCAGAATCTGAACAGATGATGTTTCTTCTCAGCGATGGATATCCTTCAATTGATGGATTGTTGTCAATGAACTCTCCTTTCTCAATAATCACATTTCCACCTCTCATTGTTATTCCACCATCTGGTGAATTCGAGATTGTTGTGTCTTTCATCGTCACAGAACTCTTCACAACATCCACAAGGGATCCATCCCATCTGCACATCTCTTCCCCTTCATTCAAATTCTTCTCATTTCTTTCCTTTGAACTTCCATCAAAAATGCAACAATCAAATTTCACATCCAAACAATTCTCCATTTTCATCAATTTTCCTTTCGTGATTTTTGAACTGATTCCACTTATTGTGCAATTTGTCAATTGCATCGTCTTTTTCATTGACAGGCAACATATCAATGATTCTTCATTTCCCTCAACTGTGATATTTTCTGTGTTGAAATTCTTGATTGTTAATTTTCCACATTCAATAATTTCAACAAGCGAATGAGAAATAGTTGAATTGCTGATCTCAAACAAATAAATCACTGATGGAAGTTGAGAAGAAAGATGCAATGCAGATTTTTGAAGCACGAGATTTGATATTGTGCATCCATCAAGTTGCAATTCTCCCTTTGCCATGTTGAAAATGTGAAATGGAATAATGGTAAAAGCAACATTTCCTTCTTCTGCTGATTGTTTTGAGCTGAATGAACAATTCATCACCTCAAGGATTCCTCCTTCTGGCGACATCAGTGATTCATGCGAAGAAATGAAATTCGAATCAAACACAAAATTCACTCTCACAAATGACACTTCTCCAGTTGTTGTCAACAGCGCATTCTTTGTTTTTTCAATCCCTGATTCCACCTCAACTTCACACAAGTCTCTATTCTTTGAGCTTAAACTCATTTCTTTCAGACTTGCCTCTTCACCAATCACGCTCTCTTCAACAACAAACATCAGACTTATGAAATCTGAAGTCAGATGCATCAATCCACAATCAATTGAATGACACGGAAGTGTGCTGGTTCCGCATTGCCTCTCATTCGACCCATTCACACTGCTCACAATGATCGTATCGCTCTGATGGATAGTCACAAATCCAATCAGATTCGTATCGCTTGTGTATTCGCAGAGATCAATTCCATATATCGCATTGAAACGAGTGTAATGGCCTTCTCGAAGATCAAACTGGAATTGGCTTTCATTAATCTGGGATGTGATGTTGAAACATTCGATAAAAATGTCATTTCCCACTATTGCTGTATTTGCGCTGAATTTCATCCCCACAAATGTGAAATCAAGAAACCCTGTTTCTTTTGTTGCCAAATACACTCCTCCTCCTTTCCCATTGGGGCAGCTGCATTGACTGACTTCGGACTTAATCATCTTCATCGATCCTGATGCACCCAATGTGAAGAATATCGCACCTCCTTTTTCACTTGATTCTGCTTTGTCTTCGGTGATGTTGCTCGAATTTACAATCAAACAAATCTTTTTCTCACTCTTTGACTCCAAAATGCTTGCTCCATTGTCACTTCTCTTCACCCCTGAAAATGATGAATTATTAATATTGAGACTCATTTCCTCACTCACTTCATTTATCTTTGTTGTTAGTTCAGTTCCTTTGATCAGAAGAAGACATCCTCTGCTTTCATTCAATGAATCCACACGAACATTCACAAAATGGCAAGTAATTCCAGAATCATGAATGACAAATATGCTGTTTCCAACATTGCATGATTCAATCGACAAATCATTCACTTCCACAGTTCCTCCAATCGCATCCACAAATACACAATTAAATCCATTATTAACTCCAGCCTCTGAATGGAATGAACATCCAGTTATCACCAATTCTCCATTTTTGTTGGAAATAATCGTTTTGGCTGAGTTCTCAAATCCAGTTGACAGTTGAAGTTGGATATTCATCAATTCAAGATGCTCATCATTTTCCATGAAATATTCCAGTTGATTTCCAATTGCCTTTTCAAAATTCAATATCGCTTTTGTATCTTCTTCTCCCATCTTTACACTCTTTTTGATCTGATAGTTGGAAACATTGAAAGAATCTCGAATAATTGTTGATCCTTCAATTTGAATTGTTTTATTTCCATTCCCCCTTTCCATGTTTTCCATCCCTTTCCACGTTGTGAAGCACGGCTCTTCTTCACTTCCACATCTTGCAACATCAAATCCATTCGATGAGATAAATATCTCAATTGAGCTGTATGGAATCAGAAACATGAATAAATCCTTGTTTAAATGAAAGTTATCACTTCCAACAAAAAGAGTTTTATCATTTATCATTGAGGAATAATCAAACTTGAACGATCCATTTGTGACCGTTTTGTTCAGATCAGTTGCCAAAATAAATGCATTTCTTCCATGTTCTGCCTCATTTCTATCAAATATCAATTCTCCTGATAACTCAAACTTCGCATCTGTATCTCCCAGAGAAAGAAATATTCCTCCTCCACATCCACTGCTCTTGCATTGATTAAATGCTGTTATCCCTCCGCTGTGCAATGTTGAATCTCCAATTAGAGCTTTGCTTGACGATGATAATAGTTCAACTTTGATCCCTCCCCCATTCCCATTCACACACTCACACCCTTCTATTGTTGTGTTCCACACCACAAATGTCTCTCCTGCCTTCACATTCTTTGCCATCACCACTCCATCTCCTGTTGTCCGATTGACATTCCGAATTGTCAAATTACAAAGCATACTTTCTCCTGATGATGATCCTGTTGATGATGGTTCAGCAAATAGTGGTTGACTCATTTTTATATTTTTGATCTCAACATCAATCATCTTCAACTGCCCCAGCGCCACTTCAAGCACAGATGACGAGATTCCACTCCCTCCTGATGTGGAAGAGTCGATCACCACATCCTCCAGCGAAAGCGACCCGCTCCCATCAAACACCACAAACACACTCGGTGATAAACTTCCTGTTGCGTTGTGATCGATCCCCACATACCCCACCTCCAGTTGACCAGAAGATATGCAAAACAGCGTTGTCGAAGACGATGAAAGGGCTCCTGTTCCAATCACACTCACTGTCTTCCCTTTCCCCAAAACAGAAATCTTCTTTTCCCCAATATTGATTGTTTCCTTTTCGCTCACATGCTTCCCATCAAGTACTGTGATCTTTGAGCATAGTCGTACAAAATCAGTCCCTACCATATGCCACAATGTTTTGCATGGTGCGGCCTCACTCATCCCACACAAAGTATTGGAGTCGTCTCCATTCACCCCGACAGATAGAACCTTTGGACCTTCCTTCAACCAACCCTTCGTTTCTGTATGCTGATACACATAACTGCTTCCATTTAAAAAAAAATGGCACACTCTTTTATCATCACTATTAGTTGTGTACGATTCATAGAACGGGTTATTCGATGAAAAATGATTGCAATCGTCTTGGAAAAATACATCATGGCCATGTGGAATAGAATTAGTGCACCTGCAATCATGGAAGAAGAGAAAATAACTATAAATGTTGTTGTTTGGAGCTATTGATTGACATGGATCAAAATCCAATCCTCCGCCATCTGATGCTACCGAACACGAAATAAACTGAACGCTCCTCATTTTGAATGCAGCAGGAACAGTGGAACAACACATGCCCCCACCTTGCGAATTTGTAACTGAGCATGAAGTGAAACTGCAGTCAAACACACAAGCACTTTCCCCTTTGCCATTTTCTGTTCCAATACATGAAGATCCAGAAACCTGAAAAGATGTTAGATAAAGGCCTCCTCCACATTCTTTTGCTGTGCATTTCTGGAACTCGCACCCGCTGATCCTGACACATGAATAAATTTCGTAAGCAAAAATTCCACCACCATTATTTTTTGCGGTGCAAGCATTGAATGAGTTGTTTTCAGCCTTGATTGAGCTGATTTTATAGCACATGATTCCTCCGCCATAAGCATATGCATAGCAATCGTTGAATGAGCAATATTTCAATGAAAGAGTTCCCGATGCCAGATTATTCATGCAAATCGCTCCGCCATTTGAAGTCCCATCATTGAGAATATTATTATTTTCAGTTGTTTTAGAGCCATTCCATTCGCACCAAGTGAATGAATTTGTTCCATTGTCCGTCTCGTTCTGTCTCACTTGTTTCGATGGATTCCCCTCACTCCCGCTGATTGCAATATTCTGTGATCGATAGCATCTGACAAATGAAGTATTTGAGGCATCCAGGGAAGATGAGGGGCTGTTCAGTGAGGGGACAATACCCCCATCATACACATCCCACACTGACTCAAACTCACATCCACTCATCAGAAACGCCATTTGGCTTAACCCTTCAGCCGGATGTGTTGTTTTCAATGGAGTTGTTGAGATGTTGAAGAATTCTAATTGGGAAAGAGTGACAAAGCGCGATAAGATAAATGGGGCTGAAGATATGTAAAAAGATGAGAAATGAGAAGAGCAAACAGAAACATGGCATTTCTCTGAAATCTCTCCTTCCATTGCTTTTGAAGAGAAAAGTGGTGGAAATATCTGTTCAGTCGAGGATGAAGACGATCTGAGGGAAATGTTGGTGAACAATCCACAGCTTCCACAAAAATCAAAGAGGGATGTCTCTCTCTCAACTCCAACAACACATCCACTCACCTCAACAAAACTTCCATCTGATGCCCTGAGCACACTCTCCCCACTTTTTTCTATCAATGCCAATGAATTCAGTTGCAATGATGAATTGACCCCAACAACACTTCCCTCAACCCCACTCCCACCGCACACTCCCTCCTTTCCCCACATTTTCCACTCTTCACAAAAACCCCATTTTTGGACTTTCCCAACCTCTCCACTTCTCTCATTCAATTGTTTTGTATTTTTCTTCATCATTCTCTCTTCTTTCCAGGTCTCTCTCACCCTACCTTCTTTTCCTTCAATATGTGTGTCAAATAAATGGCCATCTCCAATTTTGTTGTTTTGAGCCTTTTCTGGCCATGTGCCTTCAGAATAATCCAATTTTCCTTCTTTCGCTGAATTCTCTCCAAAGCCTGCTCCATCACTTGTGGTACCCTTGCACATGCACCCCACACTAATTATCCACACACAATATAATATTCCTGACACTGCCACAACCATGCGTCTCAAACTGCTTTCTTTTCTATTTTCTGTCACAGACTAATATGGGCCCTTCAATTAAAAATTAATTCCCTTTTTCAACGTTGCGTATCATATAACATCAAAAATAAATATTTTCCTTTTATATTTTTCGACATTTATTTATGATCCGATGAATAATAGAGAATTATTAATAAATTTTTGTTGATGTTCTGATATTTCAGCTGTTACTCACCGTCCAGCGATATCTGCCTCTGAGATGGAACAACATATGATTTAGAGCAAATGATTTTATTACCTGTATTTTCATGAGAAATGGCGTTTGTGAAATAAATGAATGTTGTGAAGATTGATGAAAATAGATGAACAGAAGAGGTGTGAGCGATGGAAGTTTTGTGATTCTGCACCACATATTAATGTGTGTCTTTTGGTGGATTATTTGTGATATTTTTATTTGAAGAGATTTTCGATGTTTTAAAAGAAATGATTGTTTTTGCCAAGATTGGCCGAAATGGACACTTTTCGCAAAAGGGATGGGCTGCATGGAACAAGGTTATATGAGCTTTTGGATTGGGTTTTTGATGTGCTTTTCTCACAGATAGAGATGGAATTTCAGTTCAAGAGAAAAAGGATAAAAACTGGAATGAGTGAAAATGGACAGTTTTTGTTGATGCAAAGTGGTTGCAGGAAGGGATGCAATAAGCGATTGGTATGCGACAAACTCTGTTTTATTCGAGTATTTTAATGAAAATACTTTTTTTTTTTTTTTGCTTTTTATTTTTTCATATGATAGGAATATGAAAGTCATGATAGAAATGGCTGACGCATTCTATTTGCTGGGAGAATTTGTTTTGGAGAAAGGAAGAAGGGAAAATGAGGAGGCAGAATCAGATTGAAGGCTGCTTTTTGAATGAAAAGGGATTGAAAAGAAAAATAACAAACAACAATGATGATTGTGAAAGCAAAGAATGGAAGAAGATGCCATAGAAACAATTCTTTCGAACGTTTTTTGTTTTTCATTCGCCAGCATTGTTTTGGAAAAGGAAATGGGTTTATGTTCACTCATTGACATATTCTCAGAAGCGACAAAGATATGAAGGAAAGAAAAAGGATTTCTTCTTCTTCTTCATCAAACGCACATCAAACATCATCCTTCTCCATGCACTATTTTCATCATCATCATATGCTGTATCAGAAAAGCACCAAATGGAATGTTTATCTTGAGATCAATAGAAAATTCTAGCCATTCCTTTTGTGATTGAGCTGCTGAGAAGAGGAAAGAGGAAATAGAAAGAAACAACATTTTTCATCGTGTTGCTTCTCATTGGCAGTTGCACATCAATTCCTTGAGGCCACAGCCATTTGCGATTGCTTTCTTCTTTCATCTGCGCTGCTGTTCTTGTTTTGGTGTGCGTACCAATAAATCTTCAATCGCACACTCTACAATCATCTTCATCATCATCATCCTCATTTACTTTAATATCGTTATTATCAACATTATCGTTTCATTATCATCAACTTCTTCTTCTTTCTCTTCTTTTCAGAGGTCGGCAAAGCCAATGCAATCGAAAAGTGTTTCTCTTCCCTCGTTCTTCTGCAAAACATCAGAAAACACAGAGGTCATCAGATTTCACAGAAAGTGTGATGAATGAAAGGAGGAAGTGCAGCAAATGAGAATGAGTCGGATGAAGAGTAGAAGAAAGACAGCCACAATTCTGATGGGATGGCAGAGAACACTCGAAAAATGTTTGAGATTTTCTTCTTCTTCCTCTTCTTCCTCTTCTTCCTCTTCTTCCTCTTCTTCGTCTTTTGTGGGATTTTTCTTCAAACAATTCAGATATTCTGTGTGTTTCGGTCAGTTTTGGAGGCATTTTCAATGCTTTACTCTTTTTCTTCTCTGATGAGTGTCAAAGACAAAGGAAGAGGCAAAGGCAAAGGAAGAGGCAAGTGAGTGGAAGGGGAAAGAAAGCAGAAGAGAATAAAAAAAGGGGAAAGAGAGAGTGGGAAAGAGGGAAGGCAGATGGACATCGCATTGAAGACACCCACCGGTTGTGCAAGAAGAAGAAGCAGAAGAAGAGCAAAAAGAAGAGAATAGGAAGAGAATGGGAAGAAAGAGGCAGAAAGAAGAGCATTGGCACAAGCAGCAGTGCAAACGTCTTGTTAGCTGTTGGCGAAAGGGTTGTGCTGTTTGGTATGCAACACAAAGCTCAGCAGCCGAATTGGCATAGTTTTGGAAATCATCTGCATCTCTCTCTCTCTCTCTCTCTCTCTCTCTCTCTCTCTCTCTTTTTTTTTTTTTTTTTTTTTTTTTTTTGTTATATTTTTGGCAGCAGCTCAGGCTATCTTCTTCATTCGTTTGACCTCTGTTTGTCTGTTGCTTCAAGAAATTTCAGCATTTTTCAGTTTTATTTGGTTTTTTCAATTTTCTGTTTATCGTTTTCCAGCTTCTGCTCTGGAGGATAAAGAGGAAAATTTGCAAATGGGAGTGTGAGACCTGCTGAAACAAAAACAATGAAAATCCATGAACTTAAATGTGGGTGCAATGAATATTTTTTAACACAAAAATAATATCAAAAAATTGGCAGAAAAAAATCAAACGATGAGTGTTTTAGTGGTTTGCTCAAAAGTTGATGTTTTGCCGTTAAATAACAAAATTTTAAACCTTTAAATTTGTAGGCATATTGTAAATATTGCAGAAATTAAATTTTGGTAATTAATTCATAAAAATACAACAAAGCTAACAAAAGTTGTTTATGAAATCGTTTTTTGTTAACCTGAGTGACGTGAAGAAGATTTTGCCTTCATGTCCATCACTAAAGTTTTTTCACTTCAGACTTTTTTAATCTCTAATTCGTATGTTTCAAGGTGTCCAATGCGAAAATTTTCTTTGAAAAATATTCATTCACTAATATTATTAATAAAATTTTGACACATTTTCAAATTTTAACTTTTTTTGATGTTCCATAACAATTTTAAAAAAATTATCAAAAATCAAAGATCAGCAATTGGGCTTTACAATTGTTTGGAAAAAATATGATTTGTTTGTTATTTTTTGCTAAGTTGCCTAACACATATATTCAGAATATATTGCACTTCAATATGAAAAAGAAATGGATATTGACATGTTTGCTTAAATTTTTATTATTGTTGTTTTCGAAAAAGAAATAATACCATTTGCATAAGTCATGAAACGCAATATTTCTATTTAAGTTTGAGATAGAAACTTAAAGAATTGGAATGATTTCTTTTTCTTCTTTTTGTTCTATATTTTCAACTATTTAAGAAATAGAGCAACGTATTTCAAACAAGCAGTATTCCTTGGATAAACAAATTTTTGTGGACACATAAGGCGCTGAAGAAGGATTTTATGTTTTAAATAGAGAAGAAGGTTTGCTATTTATTTATTTTTCTTTATACGAATATCTGGTTGTTGACAGCTTTTGCACTGATTTCAGAGAATCAGATCGAAATGAATGAAAATGAATAAAAAGCTTTATTTCTCGTTATTCAGTCTGACTATCAAGTTCGGACAGCGATTTCATATGGAAAGTGCCCAGGATGAAGGGATTGGGATGGGAATTGGAGATGATATTTTCATACGAGAAAAAGGATATTTTTCAATGAGAAAGATGGAATTGAAGGAAATGCATAAATTTCTCATTTTTCAGAAGAACAATAAATTGATGCATTTAATAGAAAAATGACTTCTGGAAAGGACGATTAGCGAATCAGATGAAGAAATATTTGGAAATGGAAGGAATAATGAATTTTTATTGGAGGGAAATGAGCTTTGTCAATGGAATAAAATATAGAAAATTGCCTTTAAAAATGTTTAGAAGGTTTGTTGAATATTTTTTGAAGTGATTATTATTTTGTTTTTTGAATGCTGAAAGGATGAGGGATTATATCGCTTTGAAGAAGAAGAAAAGTGGGGAAGGAAAAATACAGACAGACAGATGGAATGCGAGATATTATGAAGATGTCTTGCATCAGCTTAGGTGAAGAATTATTTTTGAGGAAAGATGATTTTTTTTGTGAAAGAAGGGGAAGTGAAAAAGGAATAGATGGAATGAAAAAGAGATTGATGCGTGCTTTGTATTTTTTTGTTGGAAAAAGTTGAAGAGATTGAGCTGAAAGTGAAAAGGATTCAGAAATTATTATTTGCCAGAAGAAAAAGAGACAGAAGAAAAGAATTTCAATGAATTTCTCCGTTGATGTAAATTGACACTCATTTTCACAATTTTCAACAATTAATCATCTCGTTCTATTCATTTATCATCATTACCATCTTCTTCTTCTTCTTCAAACACATCAACAACATTTCACACACTTCTTCTTCTTCTTCATTCATGTCATTTGATTGGATTTCTTTCCATTTGATATCTGCATCAGAGATTAAGAGAGAAATGAAAAAGAAACAGAGAAATTATGCCGCAGAAGGAAATTTTCATAAATCAAAATGAGAAAAAGATGAATATTTATCAGTCTTTCTTATTTTCCATTTTTTAAAGTTAAAGAAAACAAAGTTCTTGATCCAATAAAATATTTTGAAAGGAAATGTGGTCAAAAGGATTGAAGAAATTTTTGTGATGATAAATATTTAGTGGAAAAGGAGAAAAGAAGGATAAGAAGAGAATAACGAACCAGAAATGCATGCAACAGCGGAACAAGATGGGGATAAAGAAGTGATAACTGAAGATGACAGTGAAGCAGAAATAGAAGAAAGAGATGCATTTCTGTTTGCACTGAGCGGCAACTGAAACAGAAATATCGACAAAAGGGAAGAAGCCCCACGCATTCCGAAAATCTGATAGCCGAGCTGCTTTTTAATGATTCTCTCAAAAATATCTTTTTGTATGGCTCCCTGAAACCGTCATCCCATTCTCTGTCTTCCTTTCTTTCACCAGAATCCTCCTCATCCCTCGTTCCAAATCATCTCCATACAAATCCGGCAATCTATCCAACTCGCAAAGCCTCTCCTTCTTCAACGATATCCTCCCTTCATGTGCTTTTCCTCCTTCATTTGAGTCTTGCATCCCCAAAGGAGGCAAACGAACTGCGCTTCCTTGCTTGTTCATTGCTCCAGTTGGAATAAGCCCTTGAATTCCCAGAATCCCTTGTGATTGCATAGAGAACTGTTGTACTATTCCCTGCTGAGAATACAATGGAACTGAAACTGAACCAGAACCAGAAGAAGAGCCAGAAGACGGATTCAACAAGGGAGGAAGAGACACATTCACTCCGCTCACTTCTTCTTCATCAGTCATCCTTCTTCCTCCAGCACTGCTACTTCGCGACTATCTCAGCGGACCCAAGTTCCCTTTGTTCTTTCTTGTTGTTCCTTTCATGGCAGACTTGGTTGGACTGAGGTTGTACATCCCAAACGCTTCTCTTTCCTTCTCCTTCTGCAAAATTCTTATCTTCTGCTCCACTTTTGCCTGTGCTGCTATTTCCAGTACCTGCTTCGTGGTCTCATTGAGCTGAATGCAACTGATCAATGCTCGCGATTGCAGTGTAAATGCAGCAGCTGCTGAAAGCGGATCAACAGGCTGCCTAGCCGGCGCCAATAGAAACTGGTTTTCTTCGTTTCTCGCTTTTTCCAGGATAGGGTGGAACTGCTCAAGTCGTGTGGCTGTCTGAATGCCCCGAGATTTCGTCATGCCCTCAATGACACTCACTCTCGATGGCTGTTTGCGGATGCTTGGCTGATGTGGGAAAATTTCCAGAGAGGAGGAAGAGGAAGATTGAGAAGGCATAGGATAAGAAGAAGAAGGAAGCCGTTTGATTTTTCCAAAGTTGAGAGTGCTGTGTGGAGAGTGAGGCGACGGTGGAGTGATCATCAATGCTGCCTGAGTTAAAGTTGGAGGCAACAACAGAAGAGGAAGAAGAAGAAGAATCATTCATAGAAGAAGAACGACATGTTGAAGGGAAACATTGATACGAAAAGAATGAAAAACTTTTGAACTTGCTTCAACATTATTCTCAGCAAAAGAAGAAGAAGAATTCTGATTTTCAATTGAATAATTTCATTTCGAATTCATCGAAGGCGAAAGCTACAGAAATGAATTCATTAGTATAACCGAATGCATCACATAAAGTTACACATCACATACGCATTTCTGTCCTTTTGCAATCTCTCCTCTGATCGGATGAATCGTCACAACCTACGGCAAGATCAGCGGATGGCTCTCTTTCCGTTCAAACATGATGCATTTTTTCTCTCCTTTCTCTTACTCCCTCTTCTGCGGCGCTAGACGCAGTTTCATGCCGGACACACCAGACACACCAGCCTCTTCTCCATGATCCAACTCTCCGCACTCATAAAGCCAATTCTCTCATGTGACATCATTCACAGCTGGCTAAGCGTCGGAGAAATAGGAGCCTGGAATTGTTGTCGTTTTTTCATGTACAAACAGCTCTTCACCTTCCTTCGCGATAAAACCGTCTTCCGCCAGCAGAGCTTGCAGTTCAGTTTCAATGTGTGTGATACCTTCTGTACCATCACTTCCTCTCCCCTCTGATCCTCCTCCACATTCTCATTCATCTCACTCATTGCGCTGTATCTGATTTCCAACATGATCTGAATCCTCATTAAGTTGCTTCTTTGTATCAGTGGATGGAAGCACCAATATATTGCCTTCTTTTTATAGCAGGAACAATCCCTCTCGTGATAGAACACTCAAACAGAGGGAAATAAGTTGCAGACGCATTCAGCCGCTTCACATCAGACAATTCCAGTCTGTTGTCGATGCTCGTCCCACCTTCGTTCCGCAGCACAATCGACTGCATCGGTGCACCCACCTCGCAGATTGGCATCTGCTCCAGAAAGTGCATCGCAGTAGTCTCTTCCCCTCGCCCGATCTCAAACACAACATGTGCATCAGTTGGACTCAGCGTTTGCCACGCGATCTCCAGCACCATTTGCTTCACAGCGGAGCAGCACTTTAATAGAATGACAGGTGCAGCAGATTCTGTTGCAAGTGCATGACAGCCTCTGTAAAGAGCAGGCAATCGTCGCAGTTGAATGTCTCGTCGGCCGGAGTGAGCTCGTGGGCAAAAATATTGTTTAGAAAGTTAAGTGACAGCTTTTCCTGCAGAATCATCTTCTCAGTGATCCAGCAGTGCTCATCCACACAGCTGTAGAGGGAAGGATTCTTGAGATTTCTCCAAAACATGAAACTGTAAGTGCATTTGGCAAGATGCAAAGGGATAAAAAATGTTTTGATCGTGCGGAGCTCTCTTCACAGAGTGGCATAGCTGTGTTGTTTTTTTGGACGGGCCAGGCAGAATTGCTAATGTCAAAATAGTAAAAGAAGGAATGATAAGTTAATCGAATGGTTTTTGGAAGAGGAAGAGAAGAATTAAGGAATGGATCAGGCAATAAATAACTTCTTGAATGAAGGTTAGTGAAGAAATCTTCATTCCACAAGCTGTATCAATCGAATGAAATGATTAAATGCTAACACTCAAACAAGTCAATATTCATTTAATTATAAAGGTTAGAAATGATGATGCTGAGAAAGTGTATTCATATTTTTTTATTTTGTTTATATTTTGCATTGATCATTTGAAACTATCTTTCGTGAAATTTCAATTTCAAAGTCCTTCATTGCTGGAACATAAAACCACAAGTTTGCGATGTTAGACAAAGTGAATGAACGTTTTATATTAAGATAAAAACACATGTCTGTATGATTTTTCATTTTTTAAAAACATATAAAGAGAAATCATTCAAAACTTCAAGATCATTTTATAACGTTGAAAGTGTTGTATTTTTGAATATGATTTATATGCTTTGTTTGTTCAATTAGAATAACTTGAAAAATAGAATGAAATGATATAAATTTTTATAAGACAAATAAAAAACAGAGATTAAAGTCAAATATGAAGTAATGCTGGTATAAGGGTACGATATGGGAGTTTTCAAAACTCCTTAAAACATATTTATTTGTAATTTATATGATCACTAAACATCATAATTCATGTTTATATTCATCGGAAATGTGTGTGGATGAAAAATAAAAAATAAAAAATAAAAATAAAAATAAATCATTTATGGTTCATAATCTGAAGTTTTTTCTTCTTCTGTCTCGAGCCCTGACGATTCTTCCTCAGTTTCTTCATCTCCCAAAATATCTTCAATTTGAGGGATTTCGGTATCTTCATCTTCGACTTCCTCTTCCGCAAGATATTCTGCTGGCTTTTCTACAGCTTTATACTTAACGATAGATGGTGAAATATCTTGAAATTTATATTTCAAAGAAGTTTTTACCAGAAACATAGCTAAATGATCTGCAATCATTGATTTTCTCACTCCATACTGAGGGAATGATTTGCGCAATGCACCCCACAAGCCCTCTATCGTATTGGTGCACGCACCCGGAACTGGATCTACAAATTTTTTGATATGAGAAACAGTTCTATGAGTGTAATCGTATTGGTCCAAAGTGGAGTATGCTTTCCACTCGTCGCTCATAATTGTCGTTCCACTTTGAATTGTTTCCAAAATGATGGGTAGAAGAGTTTCCCTCTTTCTGTTAGGCACAACTTTCACAAAACGAGGACCAGCTCCACCTCCCTCCAACCTCTCAACCCCACCAAATATCCAAATTTGTTCCTTTCTTCTTCCTCTCTTATATTTTCTTCTCCTCCATACAGCCTCGTCAATTTCAACCACTTTTCCTTCTCCTCCTATTGGGTTTTGATGTAAATTCCAAATTTCCATGCATGAAACTCTCACGACACTGCACCAGAATCCAACAGTTTTCCTATCCACTCCCAGCATTTTCGAAATGAACTTTATATTTGCACCTTCCCAATATCACAAAATGATTCTTAAAACCTTCCCCAATCATAATTTATTCCCAAAGAAAACTGTTTCATCATAAACAGATTTCTTTCTATTGCATTTTGAACAGTACCAATATCTGTAAAACTTTTCGCCTTTGAAAACAATCATTTTTCTTCTGCAACGGACGCAAATTTTCGCTTCGTTTTTCAAAACATTCTCGTAAAACCACCTCCACGCTCCGTCTTCGTCTGTGAAAACATTATCCAGCTGATGAGGTTTAATTATCTGAAGATCCGGCATTGCCATTTCAATATAACAATTTTGATCACAACCCATAACAACTTGAAATTGACCTTTTTCGAAAAATATTTGAAAATTATAATCATGGATTTCCGATGATTAAAAACATGAATAATGATGATTTATAATCATATTAATAATAAAAAAATAAGCTTTAATAAGTTTTGAAAACTCCCATATCATACCCATATGCCGTAATGCTTCCAAAGTCTGTAGGCTAATCGAGTTTCTTTTATCTCCAATTATGTTTTTGATTTTCGAAATAATTCTCTCGCAGCTTGCTTCGCTGCATGGAGATAGGATTAGTGACAAACATAAGCCTGAATACAACGATTGGAGATTACCAAACTCAGCAATTACATTGTAAAAGTTTTCTGGATCTTTTTCGATTATTTCTTCCGGCTTCGATTTCATCTGATTTTCAAAGAACAACTTGCAAGCAGTTATAGAATTGTTTCCATAATCTTTAAGCACGCTCCGAGCATTATTCGTAAATGATCTGTCAAGTCGAGGAAACCAGTTTGTGTATAGCAAATTTTGTATTTCTTGCAAAATAGTTTTTTCTTTCTCTTCGTTGAATTCCATACATAAATCTATTTTCTTTGTTGAAAATAACTCCTGAACTTCTTCTTCGTCTACGTCTTGAAACGTCTCTTCTCCAGCTATGCTGCATGCACAATGAAAGGAGTCATTTCTCAATTCAATATCTATAGGGTTACACTTTTACTCTGACCTGTATTTTACCCCCACCCTTTATTTTGTAGAGCTGGCTACGGCTTAATACAAGCTTGATGCCAACAAAAAATAACTAGAAATGTTTATTTTAATAAATTTAACTTATACAGAAAAATTTTTTTAACAATTTTTTTTTAACTTTGAGATCTCGGTATTTTTTAATTTTATTTTTTGATCATTAAATTGATGGTCTTTCCATGAATATAACATTCTGGAAATTTAAAGCCACATCAACATTACACGTCTTATCCTTTTTATTATTTTTAAAACTTTTCACATTTCACACGTTTCTTTTTCACTTGTTTTCTCATTTCATCCACTTTTCGAAAAAATGCAATTTTTGATTGTATAAAAGACAATTTTTTAATTTTATAAGCTGTATCTCATTTGAAACTCTATATATTATTGGACACTCACGTAATTTTTTGCTGAAAAAATGTTACTGGTTGGAAAAATCAAAACTTCCGAAATTGATGTTTTTCATTTTTCCATTTCAAATCAAATTTGCAAAGCTTATTTGTATATCTGCATAATTAACATTCTAACATATATTAAGGATAATCTTAAATTTTTTTACGAAAAATCATCATTCTTAAAAAATTTTCATTTTTTCGAAAAGTGGATGAAATGAGAAAACAAGTGAAAAAGAAACGTGTGAAATGTGAAAAGTTTTAAAAATAATAAAAAGGATAAGACGTGTAATGTTGATGTGGCTTTAAATTTCCAGAATGTTATATTCATGGAAAGACCATCAATTTAATGATCAAAAAATAAAATTAAAAAATACCGAGATCTCAAAGTTAAAAAAAAATTGTTAAAAAAATTTTTCTGTATAAGTTAAATTTATTAAAATAAACATTTCTAGTTATTTTTTGTTGGCATCAAGCTTGTATTAAGCCGTAGCCAGCTCTACAAAATAAAGGGTGGGGGTAAAATACAGGTCAGAGTAAAAGTGTAACACTAGAAACAAAACAATTTTTCCATAAACAAGGATTCTCACTAATTTTCAATTTTAAGTGAACTCAAAGCTAACACGAATATATAGAAACGAGTGGTATTTTTTAATAATACGAAATTAAAAAAGAATGTATTTGAATTTTTTCGAATCAACAAAAAAATTATGTATTGAACAGGTAATTAAAAAGTTAAATTTTCTTCGTCTCTTTTCGAAAATTCGCTGTTCAGGTTGCGCGAATTCGTGTCGTATTTTTTTATAGTCATTTTATTTAAACGAGTTGAACAATGTCTGAACCTGAGGATGAAGAACCTCACGCTTTTCGTAAAGGAGGCTATTGTCCTGTAAGAATTGGAGAGATTTTCAGTAATAGATATGTCGTTGTACGCAAACTTGGTTGGGGTCATTTTTCAACTGTTTGGTTCTGCTTTGATAAGTTTGAACTTCTTTCATTACAATTTAAATATGCATGAGAATAATCTTCAATATTTCAAAGAAAAACGCAATCTTTTGTCGCACTTAAAATTGTTAAGAGTGATCCAACATATTCTGCTGCTGCTCTTGATGAAATTAAACTTTTAAAAACGATTAATGCAGGTGATCAAAAATATCGGCAACCTGTCTGCCATCTGCTGGATTCTTTTACAATTTCTGGACAATTTGGAAGACGTTTGAATAATGTATTGACGAAATTGATAAATTTCTAAATATCTTCTTTTTTTATTTTACGCTTTATTTGAAAGACATTTGTATGGTTTTTGAAGTACTTGGGCCAAATCTTTTAACTCTGATAAAACTCTATAATTATAGAGGAATTCCACTTCCTATTGTAAAGCTTATATCTAGGCAAATTCTTGAAGGGTTAGACTATCTTCATCGAGAATTAAAAATTATTCATACTGATTTGAAGCCTGAAAATGTGTTATTGAATTGGCCGATCATGTTAAAGAAAGAAAAAGAAAAGACGAAAATCCAAAAAAAGAAAGCTTTCATCAAAGAAGAGAGAGTCAGCAATACAAAGAGCAAGAGCAGCGAAGAGAATGCTGCTTTGAATGCTCTTGCTGCAAAAATGGGTATTAAACAGACAATAAAACTAGCCAGCGAGAGCGACGAAAGCGAAGACGAAGATGAAGGCTCCAGCAGCAGCAGAAGCAGCAGCGGCGAATCAGAAGATGAGATCAAAAAGACTATCCGCGAAAACCCTGAAGCATCGCACAAGAAGAACACTGGAAAAAGCCAGACAGAAACGAGCAGTTTTCTGATAGACGCAGAAGACTTCGAGTTTTCTGCCCAGTTTGCTCAAACTGCAAATGGCAACGAAGTCTTCCTCGGAAACGTTGCCCGCCCACAAAGCATCTCCTCAGAAGCCAATTCAAATTCTGATTTCTCTGCACCCTCTTCGTCTTCACAGTCTCCCGAGCCAGCTGCTGCAAAGGCATCTGACTTGCATTCTGTGCCTCTTTCTCATTCACTCCTCAAAAAGCAGGCTCAACCACCTTCATTGAGCAATCAGTGCAGTCAATGCACGCAATGCAGCCAACACAGCGCGGCAGCAGTCATTCCGCGGGGGCTGCGAAAGTACGACGTGAAGATTGCAGACTTTGGGAACGGGTGCTACACGTTCAAGCACTTCACCACGCACATCCAGACACGCGAGTACCGCTCGCCTGAAGCCATCTTCGAGGCTGACTACGATACCAGCTGCGACATCTGGTCGTTTGGGTGCATGGTGTTCGAGCTGCTCACGGGAGACTACCTCTTCAAGCCGGAGGAGTCGAAGAGCCTCAGCCAGGACGAAGGTGTGGGGGAGAGAGAAAGAGATAAAGACAAAGATAAAGAAAGAAAGATAAAGAGAGAAAGAGATAGAACGAAAGAGAAAGAGAATGTGAATGAATGAATGAATGACAATGTATTGAATTTAAATGTGAAGACAAGAAATCAATCATTTGTTCAATATGGAAGACTTTGAAAAGAAATTGTTTGAAAAAAATGCTTGATGAGTATTTTGTTCTTTATTTTTATAAAATCAAAATATCTTTTTATGTAGATGTTCAAAGTTAAAAAAAAAAATTAACCACATTTTTTTTTCTCTCCTTCTCATTTTGAATCCAAACCACAATCTTAACCAAACTGTCTCAGACCATCTCTCTCTGATGATCGAGCTCTTAGGGCCCATCCCGTGGGGCGTGTCTAAGCGCGGGCGCAGAGGACAGCAGCTGATGGACAGGGACGGGCAGTTGAAGCGCCGCCGGAGCAAAAAACCAGCCGGACGCAGCAGCCCCACCCGATTGGCATCTGCAGCTGGAGGGGCAGGAGGAGCGATGGGGAAGAAGCAGCCGATGACAAAGGCACAGAGAGAGGCAGAGGCGGAAGCACAGCGCGAGAGGGAAGAGCTGATGGAGAGTGCAAGACGGGCAGATGGCTACGGTGACGGTGACGGTGATAGAGCAGCAGGAAGCATCACCAACAGAAAAGAGAAGGGAGGACGAGTTGTTAAGAGTGAGAGTGGAAGCAGTGGAGGAAAAAGAGGAGAAAGAGAAAAAGAAGGAGGATGGTGGGCTACGGCGCAGGAGAGCGAGCTGGCGAGGAACAGACTGGTGGCGCTGGACGATGCGGCGCAGCAGAAGGACGAGAGGCGATGGCCGCTGTTCAGTGTGCTGAGGGAGAAGTACGACTTCCTGCCAGACGAGGCAGCCTCTGCTGCAGCATTCATTCTGAGGTGCCTGCGGTATCACCCGGCAGAGCGGGCGACTGCGCAGGAGCTGCTAAGAGACAGCTGGCTGAGGCAAGAGGGCGAGTGGGAGGAGCAGATGGAAGAGGAGATTAAAAGGATGAGGAAGAGAATGAAAGAATGTGGTGGAGAAAAGAACACAGAAGCATCTCATTCTGTGCAGTGCTCACGTGACAGTTGCAGCTCTAATTCAAACAGCTTAGCTGAAGGCGGGTTGTGTTCTGCAGAAGAAAAGAAGCATTTGATTGACAAGACTGATAAACAGAAACAGAACAAGGAGGCAGAAAGCAACACGCAGTTTGTTGAAACATGTCTGGATGCAGCAGATTGCAACGAACAGAATGCAGAAAAGGAGAAGCAAAGCGATTCAACAAACGAATTGAAGAGAGAAGAGACAAAATTTAAAGAAGGAAAAGGAGAAGAAGAAAAGTCAAGCTTGCTTTCTCAATCGCAGATGCAAAAGAAGGCAAACCTTTCAATCGACTATCCTTCACTCACACCGCCAAGACGATCAGCCATTTCCTTCTCAAATGAACAACTTTCTCCATCTGGTTCTTCATTGTGCACGCCTCCTTCTTCTCCTGCCTTCGTTTCTCCAAAAGGCAGGCAATCGCCTTTGTTCTTTTCTTCTCCCTCACCTGTCCTATCATCTCCATCAGCTTCTTCTCCATCTGCATTTGCTTCATCTCCATCTGCGCTTGCTTCTTCTCCTTCCTCCTCCTCTTCCTCTTCCTCTTCCTCTTCTTTTTCTTCCCAATCTGCTTCGAAAGAGCTGTGGAGTTCTCTCACACAACATCTGCAGCGTGTGTGGATTTGGTGTCGTGACAGTGTGGATGGCAGCGATTGGGCTGAAATTGCTCTGTTTGGCCCAACCGATCTGTTTGGCGGGGGCACACGACGGTTGACTGAGTATGAAATGTGCATGTTTGGGAAGAGCCTGTGGCTGAATGTGATTGGAGAAAGAGCGCAGACACTGAAGATAGCAGGGTGGATGAGGGAGGATGGAGAGAAGGCAGAAGGGAAGGAAAATGAGGGAAAGGAGCAAGTGTTGAGTCAAATGAATGGGAAAGAGGAGGAAGAGAAGAAAGGGATTAAGAAAGGGAAGCAGGAAGGGAAGAAGGAGAAAGCACAAAAGAAAGGCAAAGAGGCACAAGCAAATGATGAAAATGAAAGAGAAGAAGAGAAAAATGAATCTGCGTTTGAGATTGCAACTGGGCCAAAACGAGGAAGAAACCAAGAGAAAGGAAGCAGCACTCAAAAGAAAGCACCAAAAGAGAATGCTCCGTTGAGCGACAGAGAGCTCACTTTTCTGTTCCCGCCATTTGCAGAGGAGCCGCCGGAGCTGACAGAAGAAGAGGCGCAGAAAGTGCAGGAGGCAATAAGCAGGCTGAGCAGAGCTATTTCGAGCAGAGAAGAGCAGTGCCGATACGAAAACGAAGAATATGAGAGAGAAAAACAGAGGGAAAAGGAAGCAGAAGACGATGAATGTCCAAAGGGGTTGGTGAAGAGAGACGGGTATTTGGCTGAGAAGACGGATGACGACAGAAGCGTCGCATCGTATGTGAATGAGTCAGATGTGGATGTGTGGGATTTGGGTGAGCTGATGAGCGTATTGAAGGAATCAACAGGGTTACACCATTCATTTGGCAGTTTGGCGCACAAAAAGAATAAAAAGAGCAAAAAGGAACAGAAAGGAAAGAAAGAGGCTGTGGTTGATTCAGGAGACAAAAAGCAAATCAAGCCAAAGAAAGCAAAAATTGGGTCAAAAGCGCAGGTTTCAGAAGGCTCAACCAAAAAGTCTATTGTAAAAAGCATATCTCCAGAAAGAGAGAAAACGAATGATGCTAAAGTACCAATGGTTCAGGTGAAAAAAGCAGAGAATTCTCTGACTGTTACACAACCAGACACCAAACAGAAAGAAGAATTGTCTGCCGTTTCATCAAAACAAGCACGAAAGCGAGCAAAGCGGAAAGAGAAGAAAACGAAGCAGAAGATGGATCAGATGAAAAATCAGGAGATTTCTGATGGAGAGGACGAAAAGGAAGGGCAATCTGATGTTGTTCCAACAGTTCTGGAAACAGATTTGTAGTCATTTCATTATTCACTTCAAATAAGATGTAACAGTTTAGAGGTTCATTTGGAAATTATGATTTTGCGTGGAATTGCAGAAAAGTTCAGATGCCTTTTTTTTCTGTCGACTTTTCATTTATCTTATGAAAAAAAAGAGAAGAAATTATATATTTATTGTTCTTTTCCCCCATTTCAATGAATGATAGACGAACAAATAAGAAATCAAAGCTAAAGTGGGTGAAATAAAAAAATTTATTTTTATTTATCAATTTATTTATTTTATTTTTTCAATTGAGAAAAAGGAAGAGTATAATCAACAACTTAATTACAGCGTTCAAACTCAAAACAAAATATAAATACTTCATCCAGCCACTACAAGCTCCAATTCAACATCTTTTCCAGATAACCTCAAATTCACTTTCCTCTGGCTGTTCTTTTCAACACTTCCTCGTTTGAAATTGGCTGAAGCGCAGCACTTTTCTCGCATGCTTCTCTCAAAGCAGACACAGCAGCTGTTCTGTCTTCGCTCTTAAATATGCTGCTTCCTGCCACAATCACATTCGCCCCTGCTTCTGCTGCTGGCTTGATCGTGTTCTTGTCCAGTCCTCCATCCACTTCGACAAGGAGCGTCGGATACTTCTTCCTCAGCAGCTCCACTTTGGGCATCATATCGCCCATGAATGCCTGGCCGCCAAAACCCGGTTCAACCGTCATCACAAGAACCATGTCAACCATTGTTGGCAAGTCTTCTTTGGCTATTTAAAAAGAAAAGAAAAGAAAAGTGTGCATTATTAATATTATATAACAACATGCAAATAAAAGGCAAAAATCAAACCCCAAAGTGCATCTGCTGGAGTTTTTGGCTTTATTGAAATACCGCACAACATTCCTTCAGCTTTTACCGCTTTGATAATATCTGATGCAGCCATTCCTTCTGGAAAAAAATTAAAAAAAAATATGTTATTAAAAAAACATTTCTAATAGTGTGAAGAATAAAAACCTGGAACAGCTTCAAGGTGAAATGTGAACATGTCTGCCCCAGCATCTTTAAATGGCCTAATAAAATTTTGTGGGTTAATGACCATGAGATGGCAATCAAGAAATGCTTCAGTATGCTTCTTTAAACATTTTATTACAGGGGCTCCTATTGTCAAATTTGGTACAAATTGCCCATCCATAACATCAAGGTGAAGCCAATCAGCACCATGCGTTTTAATAATGGCTTCGGATTCTTCTGCAAGCTTAGCAAAATCGCTGCTAAGCATAGACGGAGAAATAAGGCATTTCATGATCTTTGATAATAAATAAATACAGAATTAATGAAAATCTCAATAAATAATAATCATGCTCATAAAACGAAATTCAAATGAAGCTAAATTATCTAGCTACTTCCATAAAAATAAAAAGTTATATCTCAACAATTTTTATTTCTCCCCAGTTAACTTATTTAACACATACAATTATATAAAAAACTAATACAGGAACATTTGATCACAGATCACCTTTTAAAATTTCTTTTCGTTATGTCGACTTTTCTAAGCACCCCACAAACTCAAAAACCAGGTGGGCTAACTTTAGATTTTTCATATATTCAAGAAATGCAGCCAGCTTCCTTTAGCGATTCGGATTATGAAGACATATCTGCTTCTGAACTTTTGGAAGAAATTCCTGGGCCAGATGCGTTAGAACACAAAATAGATTTCACTGAGGCGCCAACAAAACTGATTAATGCAATAGGTCCTTCAATTACATGCTTGATAGAAAAATCAGTAAAAACTGAAGAAGCTTTATGTATTGAAGCTGAGGGTGATGAGAAGTCTCCGAGTGCTTCACCTCACAGAATTACGGAGCTTGTTGCATTATTAAAATCTACAGATTGGAAAGAAAAGTTGGGAGCAATCACGGCTTTATTTGGGGCAGTTACAAGTTATATCAAAGATTCAGCGGTCACTGATGCGATGTCAAGAACATCCCACCAAGAAGTTGTTGATTCTTTATTCAGAATTTGCATTCACATGGACGTACATAAGTCTAAACACGTTCGTGTTGCGGCAGAATTCTTGAATTGTTCAGCTCTTCTGTGCGAGGCATCTGTTGAAAAATCTGTTACAAGCTTACAAGTTATACGTGTTATCACGCTTGAAGCAATTGGTGCAGTTTTACCAATGGCGATAGACAAAATTGGAGCAACTGCAACAGAGCTTCCAGCAAAGCAGTTTTTAACGAATTGTTGCCTCTTGTATTCCCCAATTGTAGTTTGCCCAAAAGTATTTGAGATGATTCAAACAACAAAAAATCAAAAAGCAACAACGTCCGCTTTGGGATGGCTTCTGAAAGATGTCATCCAGCGGTTTGGCTGTGAATATGTTAACCTTTCAATCACACACAATTTTCTTGTGCCCTTTTTCTCTGATCGCCAAGCAACTGTCAAAAACTTGGCATTTTCTTGTTCTGGGCTGCTTCTTCGAAGCTATGGCTCTGAATATGCTGATGTTCTCAATGAAGATCAGAAGGTGACTGACGACCATCGCTCAAGCATCCAGAAAAAGGCTGATGACACTTCGGGCCTTCCTCTCCAAGAGCCAGAGCTATTTCCTCTTTCTTCGCGTATTGGTGATGCTTCTCATTCATTTCAAACAGAAATTCCAGACGGAGAAAACGAACTCTCTCACGTTTCAGAGCCCATTCAAGCTGCCAGATCTGGTAAATCAATGCAAAGCAGTTCTCCAGTTGCATCGCCTTTCAACGAGCCTTCTTCATTTCCGCCAAGATCCCCTCAGCAAAGCAGCAAAGTGTTCAACCAATCATCTTCTCTTTGCTCTCCAATGATTTCATCGAGAACTAGTTCTGATTTGATCATTGAACACAAAATGAAAGCGTCTCCTTCGAATCTGTCTTCTTCTTCATCTGCTTCTGCATCTGCTTCTGCGTCTTCCTCTTCTTATGCTGCTTCTGCTTCTGCTTCGGCGTCTGCCTCTTCCTCTTCCTATATGTATACTTCATCATCACCATCGCCATCATCATCTTCTTCTTCTTCTGTCAGCACAAACATGAGAATGGACAATGAAATAGATTCGTTACCCCTTCATAGCCTTGATTCACCATCCGCACCGAATCGACAAGAACAAGCAAATAAAATGACTGTTTCTCCAAACGAGAGCAAACACTCTTCACCAAGCCAGGCAATGGACAAGTCACCCGAACAAGCACCGAAACAGCAGTATGCCCCTCCACAGCACGACATGCAAAATCCGCTGAGCGGACCCATTTCACAGCTCAGAGCATCACTTGCTGCAGCCACATCGAATGGGCTGACATCAGACACAGCAATGTCATCACATCAGCCTTCTTCTTCTTCTTCTTCGTATTTTGGATATCTCACAGCTGAAGAATACACATCAGTCGAACAGGTTGCAAGTGCTGTCACGTCAAATTCGCAGAGCATCACAGCTGAAATGCTGGCAGATCTTGTAAAGTGTTTGAGCGAGCTGTTTGCGCACCCAAACAGGACGATAGCCATTGCGTGCATAAGACTCTCTGAACTGCTCATCCGCTGCATGAAGGACAAAGCCAGCACATATGCCACAATCTTGTCTGTGCACATATTCTCCTTTCTCGGTGCAGATGATGAAGGTGCAATGCAAAGGCAGCTCCAGTCACACAAAGCAGAGCTGATTGAGAAAGAGAGACAGCGCCATGTGCTCGAGCAGCAGCAGAAGGCGCTGTATCAGCAGCAGGTTGAAGTCTACCAGCAGCAGCTCTGTCTTCTCCCGCCCAGCCAGCAGCGGCTGCTTCCTCCGCCTCTGCCCCTTCCATTGCCTGCACTTCCTTCACAGGAGTACCAGTTTGAAACACAGCTTCCATCTTTACTGCTGTCCCATCCAAACTCCATTGAGACTTTAAGCTCAGCTGCTTCATCTGCACTGGATGCGTTTGCTGCAGGTGTGGGGATCACTCAACTTTTGCCTCCTGCCTCGACACTTTTGGGAGTGGATTCGCACAAACAGCGCCGAGCGGTGTTGGAGTGGCTGCTTCCGCAGGTCGCGCAGTGGGCGCAGCAGACACAGCCGACGGCACAGCAATCCGAAAAGGACTTGTTCAAAGACGGAATCTCGCAGTGCATCCGCCCACTTGTGTGGAAGTACAGCGCCAGCAGCAGCTACGTGAAGCACATGATGAAGCTGCTGTTCATCGAGGTCATCAGAGCGGCAGGCGTCGATGCAGTTGTGTTGGAGGCGAACCAGCTTCCGCAGAGAGAGATGGACGAAGTGATAAGCGCACTCCAGTTTGCGAAGCTGGCAGCGCAGTCGGCACAGCCACTGATCGGGTTTATGATGGGGCTGGAGAGAGAGAAAGAGGAGGAGAGACGCAGCGAAAGAATGCGCAGGGAAAATGAGAGGCAGTCAATGGACATTGAAGGAATGCAGCAATCACCACAACGCATGTCAGAAACGATGCAAAACATGATGTCTTCTTCCTCTTCCTCTTTTCCTTCTTCTTCTTCTTTATCTTCTTTGCCCTCATCCATTTCACCAGCAAACGTTTCATCACTTCACTCCACCTCGCAACTCTCTTCTTCGATGGCCGATGCCTCCAGCACTTCATCCACCACACCTTCTCAGCCATCCACTTCACAATTCGCATTTCAGCCATCAACACTTCAGCAAATTCAGCCAAATCAGCCAAAGGTTCAGACACCACTCCAGCCGCCTTTTGCTCTCCCTTCATCCACATTCACCATCACTTCATCTGCTTCGTTTCCTTCTTCTTCACTTCAACCTGCTGTCTGCTTTTCAGCTGATCAGTGGCTCTCCATTGCCCAGACAGTGTTTGGCAGTTCTTCTTCTTCCTCCTTTTCCTCATCCTCCTCCTCCTCTTCTTCTTCTTCCACTCCTTCTTCTTCTCTCCTGTCAGCTGAAGACTCAATCAATGCACTGATCACGGACCCCTCAAACGCCCAGAAGTTCTACTCGATGTTTGCTGTGCAATACCCCAACGCCGAAACACTCGAGCCTCTGAAAAGCGTCCTCCCCTTTTTTGTCTCTCTGTTCACCAAGCATTTTCAGACACTTTTCACGAAAATGTTTTCTTCGCTGCAGTCTTTCCCAGCCAACCCGCAGATGGCGCAGCATCTTCTGCTTCTCATCCACAACTCGCTCGACTTCTTGTCCTTCTTGTTCACCTCCGACATCACCGTCAACGAAATCCCCTTTGACATTCTGCAGCAGCTCGTTGAGACTCTCATCATCGCCCGACTGGAGCCTGCCCTTCCGAAAATGGGCGAGCCGTTTGCAGTTCTGAGCCAGAAAGTGGAGAGCAGAGGAAACGACATCTTAGAGCGGGCGGACCGGACGGATGTGATGCGCATTCTGATCAGGCTGCTGGGAAAGGATAACCTGCCTGGCACAGTTCTGCCTCTTTCTCCGGCAGCAGGGGCGATTCCGGAAGTGCTGTGGGAGAACGACTCGTTCATCAACAGAAAGAGCCGGGTGGTGACGAAGCTCCTCTTCCACTTCACACAGGCGCTGACCTCGTCTGCCTCGCGCATCTGTCTGAACGAGCTTGTGCCTGACATCGACCTCTTTCTGTCGGCCTCTCAGCAGGCCATCTCCTTCTCCGCCACGCAATTCCAAGCATCTTCAGCAGCAGGCCCTGCCTCCCAGTACGCCCTGGATGCGCGCTCCATCTTCCGCATCCGCCTGATGAAGACGATCCTCTGCGCCCTCATCCACCTCTCACCTGATCGAGGACTCTCTGTTCTCCTTGCACTTCGGCGCTCGCCTGTTAATCCCCCTTTCACACTGTCGATTATTCGGTCAATCATCCACATCCAGCACGGAACTGATGCATTGAGTCATGCTGACCAAGCAGCACGTGATATATGCGGATGGGGAGATGCGCTTGCTTCGAGTAATGCAATGATTACAACTAAAACTCAGATGATTCAAACAGAAGGTGTTAGTAGTGTTGCTGATCCATCATTCTTTTCTCTTCCAGATATTCTGCAACTTTCTTCAACTTTGCCAGCTGCATTTAGGTGAACGTTATTTTTTTTAAGTGTATTTTTATTACAAACTAGAAATTGTTTTTGGATTTTGAGTTTTTTTAAAATTTTTAGAACCATATTTATTTATTTTCGATTAAATTTTAAAGAAGATCAATGGCCAGAATACTCCACCCTGGTTTCGATCTTCGAGCAAAACTAGGAAAATATGGAACTCAAGCAACGATTTCTCAAACCGTTGGTGGATTTTCTTCTCCGTTTCCTTTGTATAAATCCTCAAAACCAATTCAAAATAAAGAGAATGAAATAACTGCAGCACCAAAAGATATAAAAATGAAAGAACCTCCTGCAATCGATGTTAAAAGTGATTCTCCTTCGTTAAAAGTTGGGCAGGAACAGCAAATGCCGATAGCCACGCCTCAAAGGCCAGCACAAATATTGACATCTTCACCCTTCAAAGCAAATTCACCTCACATTTCAACAAGAACCACACAAGAAAAAACGCCAGCTTTAACTCCCACAAGGGTTAGGCCTCAAACTGCTTCTCATTTGTCAACGTCTTGCATTCCTCTTGAACATTCACCTTATCGAAGAGTACGAGCTCAAAGTCCTGCACCTTGTGTAAAAGAGCCTCAATATTGGCGTGCATTGTTTTTATCCAATTTATTAAAAGGTTTATTTTTAAATTCAGCTCTGGAAAACGGCACTGCACAGAATGGGGAAGAACTTCTCTTTCTTCAAGCATATTTTCTCCACGGCAAACGAGCCCACAAAAACATTCTGGCATCAGATACATACCACCTCGTTTGTTACATGTGATTTTGCTTGTTTTGCGAATGAATTATAATATCTATATCTTTTTATTTTCAAAATTTTTTGAATACATTATATTAAAAATTAGCTCAACATCCAGAAACACCTTCAAGAAGAGGAAGAGCAGTATCTGCATGCAGAACTCCGTCTCGTGAATCATCTCTTCTTCCTGTTTTGACGTATGAATACAACAAGGAAATGAACGATGGTGGCTCTTCTCGTGTTGTATGCTTTTTTTTTTTTTTTTGTCAATTTGTTGAAAATTCAAATTTGTCTGCATGTTGCGCAAAATCGATATTTTCATTTAATTCCTGATTAGTTTTCTTTGATTAAAGAAGATCGCATCAAATACAAAGAAGCAATCATGTCATCAAGTCAACAGTGGAATTCACAAAGGACTTCTTTTGAGCTGAACAGGTTTTTATTTGTTATGGCATCATGTTTCTAAATGTAAATGTTTAATATCTCTTTTCTATCTATCTATTTTTGAATTGTTCTGATTAATCTCAAACTTTTTTTTAATTTTGCTTCTAAATAGAACGAGAGGAAGAACAGCAGATTCTTCTCTTACGACTCCTGTTTATCCAGAAATGGCTCGAAGGCGTTCACCTCTTTAGCTTCTCTAATTTCAATCTGTCTTCTTCTCCTTATTCAAACACATCGTCTTTCAGATTCTTCTCAACTCTCCAACACTTTTGTTCTAATTCTTGTCAGTTAGAATCCAAATTTGATTTTATACTCTTGAATGTCTATTGTGTTTTTTTCTCATTTTTTTTTTTTTTTTTGTTTTGTTTAATTTTAGTTCTTTTCCAAATTGTTGTTTTCTGAAAAATAATAATCGTTTATGCAATTAAGCCATTTCATAAGAATGATGTTAAGCTTGGGAATTGTTCATATCGAATTCGGTGCATGGTTGAAATAAGTGATGCAAACTTGATGCATCGTACAGAACACATATTGCACACTTTATAAAAAATGAATGTTTGAGCCCATTTGAATGAGTAAACAGAAAGAAGCTTAACTTTATTTTTTTAGCTTTTGAAATAAATATGGAAGATAAAATGCAAAAGGTAGGCCAACCAACACGAAAAAAAAGATCTCAAAATGACCCCTCAAAAATTATGCACAGGAGTCAGACGTGAAGTGAAGCAACGTTGTTTATCTTTTCTTTGGGAAATCCTTTTTGCCTCCCTTCTTCCAGTTCACAAAGTCTTCAATCAGAACTGGCCAGGCGCTTTCTTCCTCAAAGTTTGACAAGTCGGGATGGACTTCCTTAGAAAAGTCGAGAAGAAGAGTCCACGTGTCCAGTGAAATCGTGTTCGGCTTCTTTTTCTGTATTGTTCATAGTTGAATCGTCAAAAAATAAAATTTAACAAAAAGTGAAAAATCAAAAATAGAAAGATAGCATTAAATTATTTGATTTATAGATTTTTTTGAGTGGATTATTCATTTTGTGAATAGTTATTTTTTAATGAAAGTGTTCAAACCTCTAAAAACTCGCACCATTCATCCAACAAAGCAAACTTCCCTTTCAGTACAATTTTCCAAACATCAATGCAATCAGCGCAAGCTATTTTCCATCAAAAATAATCATAATAGAAATTTTTATTTGTCAAGAAAATATTTAAAAAAAAGGAAAGAAAGAATTTTAAATTGCATACGAAGCTGTTTTGACGTTCCTTCTCCTAGATAAAGAAGGAATACGTATCTATAAAATTTTTGAAACTGTATTCAATGAATATTACAATTTTAATCTTTAAAAACAAGAGCATACTTCTTCTGCATCTGTTATTGACTGTCTCAAGCGAGGTAATTCTCTTTTAAATGAAGCTACGTCCTGAACTCTAAAACCAGGAGAAATGACCAATTCAAAAAATAGATTTTTGAGAATAGTTATTATTTTCAAACCCAACTCCCTGACATCCTTTCACAAAATCATCATGAGAAATTTGCCCAAGAAGCTTGCATCCAAGCTTGTAGGACACAATCAAGCTGTCAATTTCTAATGGATCAACACCTATATCTGTCAAAAAGTCAACAAATCCATCTTCTTGAATTGCATTTGCAACCGAATCTAAAATTCAAATTTTAACAATAAATATTTCTTTATTGTTAAAAATAAATTGTAATTCTATTTTATTTTAACCTTTGTATTTTTTAAAATATTCTTCAATTTTGGCTGGATCGGTACGAGGAACTGGAGATGGTTTTGGTGCTGGCAATGGATATAGATGCTGGTTTTCGTAATACTCATTAACAGCAGCTTTAAAATAAGAGGGGTTTTAAAATAAACTTGGTAGAAATTTGTGAAAACCTTCAACTTTCCAAGCAGTTCGTTGAAGAAGTCGTTCTGCGATTTCTTGACTAAAGATGAAGAATACAATTATTAAATATTCACTAAAAAAAGAGAATTGCACACGGGCACCCAATGATATTGCAGACTTGTTCTTTAAGTGAAGTTTTGTTGGGAGATCCAAACCAAGACATTTCTCAAAAAATCAATTTTCAAAATGGTTACTTGATCGTAAAAGTTTTGTTGGTCCAATTCTAAATTTGCTATTAACATTATTTGAGCAATAACACTCTTCAAAAAAAAATTAAAGACAAAAGCTTTGACATAAACAATAAAAATCATAGCCACAAAGAAATTCAAAAACGTTTACGTTCTGATTGTGAAATGTTCCTTACAGTTCTGCTTTCTTTTCTTCAAGTTGCTTCTTCAATTCTGCGATAGCTTCATCTTTTGTGACAATGTCCTTTTGCAACTCTTCAATTTTCGCTTTGGTGTCTGCAATGTGTTCGTCTTTTTCTTTCAACGCTTTCTCAAGCTGTTCAATTTTCGCAGATCCATTTCCTCCTTCTGCCTTTGCTTTGATTTCAGCCAGCTGCTTTTCTAACTCTGCAATTTTCGCGTTTGCAGCGTCCAGCTGTGTCTTTGGCACATGCCCGTCGGGAATGGAAGGTGTTGAAGACGAAGAAGCGGGTACAAACCCAGCCGGTTGTGGCGACTGCACAGGAGAAGGAGAAGGCGTGGCGCTTGCAGGAACCTCATCTGCGCTGCAGTGCTCGCCTTTCCCGTCGGCTGTGAAGACGTAATATCTCGGCGGTTTGTTCTCCCCTTTGATCCACTCTTCGCCTGTCATTGAAGGTGTAGTCGTGTCCACTACTGGCGGGTAGATGTCTGCCTGGAACATTTCTGATCGACGTGGAACAACAAACGAGATGGGTTCAATAGAATCTTTTGCAGTAATACGGAAGAACTTCATGATTTCGCAGTGTTCGGAATGCACATACTGCTTGGGAAGAGCTGTGAGGCCACGTGTTGGTGTGCCCTCTGGGAAGGTGGTGATGTAGAAGAAGTGTGGAGGATCTTCAGTGAGTTCATAGTATCTTATGTTTGCCTCACCTTTCGACCCGATGAACAAAATCTGTGTGGCTTCATCAAAGAATGGCATCATGATACCAGATGCTTGATCAATCACGTTGGACACGATTGGCTTGGTTGTATTTCGTTCATCCCATATGAGAACTTGACGATTGCTTCCTTGCCCAAATCCTGTTGACATGAGCCAGTTTCTCTTGTTGTTGAAGAGGAAACGAGCTGTTTTCACTCCAGCATGTGATTGAATTTCAAGCACTTTTTGATTGGATCTTACATCAAACAAACGTATTTTTTTGTCTCTGCATTGGGTTCCAATCATGTTTCCTGCTTGGTTCCATTGGAAGGATTGGATTGCATCTCCGTGTTGACCATCAATTGAAAAGACTCTTTCCTTTGAATTCAAATCCCACACTTTAATGGTTGCATCAGCACCCGCAGATGCAAGAATCCCTGAGGCACATGGATTCCAAATAACTTCAGTGGATTTTCTTCCGTGTCCAGTAAAAGCTGCAACTGGCTCTTCAATTCCATCAGCTGGCATTCCGCTCTCTGGAATCTTCCAAACACGAACTGTGCAATCTTCGCATGTTGTTGCAATTGTATCCTAAAATATTGGATGGAAAAAATAGCAAAGTGAAAAAAACAAAGATGATTAATTTCAGTAATTTATGAATAATGTGGAAATAAAAAGTGCAGACTGGATCATGTGGGCAAAAATCCATATCTGTAACAGGGCGTGTGTGACCTCGAATGAGGGGCATTGACGTTGGGTGACGTCCAACTTGTGTTGAAGGAAAGACGCAAATCGCACCTCCTCCAGAACCTTCCCAAATGTAAGAGATGTACTTGTTGTTCACCTTTATCATGTTAGTGTCGAGAGTAGTTCCTGTTCCTTTTATGCCCTCATACATAAACTCACGCTTGGCGAGCTCTCCAAACACATGACGGAATTTGCTTTTTCTGACAAATGACATTTCGATCACACGAAACCTTAATTGACCTTTCAAAAAACTTGTTGAACACTTCTAATTGCATCAATCTATTTATATATTTGCTAATAATTTTTTTTCAATTTTTTAGGAAAAAAAATTAAAATGTATTAAAAAATGCTTTTGTTGAAGACAAAGTCAAGATCATGAATGAATAGCTTCAGCTTCTTGAAATGTGTGAAATAATTTAATTCTTTCCTGCTTTCTTATCTTGTTTTGGAGCTGCAGCTTTCTTTGGCTTTTCGTTGGCTGGTGCTGCTTTTTTCTCAATCTTCTTCTCTGCAACAGATTTCACTTGTTGCTTTTTCTCTGCTTCTTGTGGTTTTTCTTGTTTTTGAACAGCGACAACTTTTTTCTCTGAGGCTTTTGAAGTTTTGTCGGTTTTTGTTTCATTAAGTTTTCCCTTCTTCTTTGCCAGAAGGTCACGCTTTCTTTGAGCAACAAATTTGGCCAAATTCTTCCTGTTGTGCTTGCGAACAAAGTGAAGATTTCTCAAATATTTTTGATCCATCTATTAAACAACAAATTTGAGAAATTCCAAAAAAATAAGTGCACTCTCAATAAAAGAAGTGTACAAACATAGCGACGTGAGAATTGGCCTTTCTGTTGTGGCTTCTTAATTCCATTTCTGTGTGCTTTATGATTCTGGTTGTGATTTGTGTGATTTTTTGACTTTGCCATTGTCTGTTGAAAATTTTGTTTGTGAAATTAAAAAATGATAAAATCAAAAATGTAAAATAAAATATTTAATTTATGAAATCATGTTATCATCCAACAAATTGTATTTAAAGCTTCACAAACTTCACAATGAAATTTTATTGATCTAGGGCAAACGCGGATTTTTTCAAAAACCATAATTTCTAAAAATAACATATTTTACAAATCAGAAGTACGCAAGTTGAGATGATTAATACAAACATCAAATTAAAAAAATGCAGTATTAATAAATGCGACAAGTTAAACAACAATTTTCATGATCAATAATAATTATAAAAATTTACAATTCTCTGACGTCATCATCGTCATCATCGTCGTCATCATCATCGTCATCGTCATCGTCATCGTCTTCATCTTTCTTTTGGTTCTTGAAGAGATCCTTTCCACTCATTGAGAAAGTCTCTGGCTTCTCGTATGGATCATACACATCTTCATATCTCTTTGTGGGCTCCCAGTTCTGCTTCACAAACGTGCGATACTCTTTCAAATCGTCTCCAATGAAGAAGTTGTCGAAAATAGACCCGCTTTTCGGCTGATAGATTTCAATCCCCACATATCTTATCTTCTTGAATGCAGCATTCCTCCTGGCCTTCTCCCAGTCTGGATTCGGAATGCGTGGAGCCTTCCATTCTCCTTTATATTCTGGGTTCTTCACCAACGGCGGCATCCAGACGCCTCTGTAGCGCGGATTGGGAATTCGTGGGGCACTCCACTCTCCGTGGAGCTTCTCTTTCCACCAGATAGGCTTCTTCGCCTTGTGGTCGACAATCGTCATCTCCTCCTCCCAGTCGTCTGGCTTCTTTGCTTTCGGGTCGGGAATCTCAGGCAGCTCAACCCAATCCTTTGGTTTTTTTGCATCTGGATCAGGAAGTGTCGGACCATCAAAAGCTCCAGGGAAATCAACATACATTTTCCCACTTCTTTGGACTTTGTTATCGATTCGTATTTCATAGGAAAGATCAGGGAACATGATAATAGTAAACATATGAGTACGTGTATCTTTTTCCAAGCGAAGTGGTGTTGTGTGTTGATATTCGTTTCCATGTTTTTTAAGAATTAATTGAACACGATCAGAATGTCCTTTATCCTGATCTTGACCAAACATAATGTAATATGGAGTTGTTCCATCAAAATCGGTTTGGTTAATGCCTTCTGGTAGTATTTTCACATAAGAACCACCGACCTGAATATCTTGCTCGTTTTTAACCATGTACGAAAATATAAATGTTTTGTTGTAAGTTGAAATTGTTCTTCCAATATCAGCAGAAATTTGATAATATCCATCATCAGTTATTGTTTTCATTCCTTTGGATCTTTCGCGATTTTGGCATTTTTTTGGTGCTTCAATTGCCCATTCTCCTTTATAATGTTTTGTCTTATTAACTGCAAGAACCCAACGATCCTTCCATTTATCTATTTAGATTATTTTTTTAAGTAAGTTATATTTAAAAACAAAAATTTTTCGAAATAAGAATAAGTCCATCAAATGATCATCCAATTAAGAAATGACGATAAAAAATAATATGAAAACAAGAAAAATTAGCTCCATCGAACCTCCATCAGCAAATTCTTCTTTCCAAATAATCTCTGATGAAAAAAATGAAATCAAAGTCAGAGAAAAGACGAGCATTTGCAAAAAAACTCTTCTTTTGAAACAAAAAATGGAATATCTTGATCAAAATAATAAAAATTTATTAATATATTTAAGCAGTTTATATCATTGATCAAGATGCAGACTGCAGAAAAGTTTGTGAAAATTGAAAATGTTGTTTGAATTAAGTTTTCAAAACTTTGTGAATAATTCTGAACGATGAAGAAGTTTAATCCTTATATTTGAACATTAATATTTTTAAAGAAAGAAGAAACATGAAACATTAATTTCATCAAAACAATTTTTTTTTTTTTTTTTTTTTTTTTTTTTTTTTTTTTTTTTTTTTTTTTTTTGTGCAAAAAAGAATATTTTTATACCAGAATAAACTCAAATACTAACTCAAATTCATAACGAAAGAATTGTTTGATCAAACAAAAAATGTGTTTTTTGAGTTCTTTTAATTCAAGAAAAAGAGCGAATTCCGTCCAGTCAAAACACGATGTCATCACATCGAATATAATCATATTCGTTTATTGTCAAAATTTTCCCTGTACGAACATTTTTTTCACATTTTCTATTCATTTTCTGTTGCTTATTATCACATGTCTAAATATATTTAATCACACTTAGTATTTTAATGGATTCATTTCCAATAAAAAAATGGATTTTAAGTTCAAAAATTTCCAATTTTTCGAATTTTCAAATAATGCGTGAATTAGTCAAAATATTGTTTGTTAATGACAAAAACTGTTTTCGAAAGAAAAAAAGTGCTTTTGAAAAGAATTAATAAAAATGGGACATAATTTTTTGTCTTATGAATTTTGTTCCTCACTGTTCTTTCAAAGATTTTTTTTTTCGATTTTTTTATATTTTTATTTCAGATTGCACGACAATGCAAAAAATAATAATCAAACGATGCAGAAAAAGTTTGGAACAAGTCATTGAAATTTTTCATTAAAGAAAAAATTCTGCACCAAATGGAATAATTGACCCATTATTTATTTAATTAACATAAAAATTTTATATTTTTTCTATGTCAAGCAAAATCGCTTTTTGTCATTATCGGATATAGTCTCAAAAAGAAGTGCAATAATATTTGTGATAATATTCTATTAAAACTGTATTTATCAAACTTCATTGGATTACAAAAAGCAAAACAATTCCTTTTTCATTATACGGGTGATAACGAATTTATGATAAAGTTGAAACAAAAATTATTAATAAATTGAATTAAAAAAAAGTTGTCTTTTCATTTGGGAACTCTTTTTTTTAAAAGTTGCAGAGTAAATATTTGAGTTTTAATATTTCTAATCATCATTTGAACGCTTAAGGCGATAATCACATCTGATTTCTCCGAAAAGTTTATTTGATTTAACAAGCAATTTTTATCCGATGTTATTTGCATAATGAAATAATGAAATGGAATTATAACTCAAAGTGTTCAAAAAATAATTAGAAAATTCCATCACAATTATTAAACATTTTCAGGTTTTCGAAAAAAAAATCCTTTTTGTTTAATCAATTTTTTTTCAATTTCAATTTCTTTCTTTTTTCTTTCTTTTCTTTTTGATCAATCCTCTCTAAATCATCAATCACTATGAATTCTCCACATTGGTGAATCATTTTTTACGATCAAATTTAACTAATCAAAAATTCGATTTGAAAGATTTCCAGATATAACAAGAAAACAAACACAAAAATTAAAGGTATTATTTAAAGTGATAGTGAAATTTCGACTACCTTAAACAAATTCATTTTTAATAACGAAAATGTTAAGAACAATTTCAAAGAAACAAACTGTCCAAAAAGATGAAATGGCCGATTCTATTTGAAGTCAAATTCTTTCCAACACAAATTTCGGTTTGAAAAATGGAGTTGAATGATGAAAAAGAACCCTTGACAAACAAACAAACAAAAAAAAAAGAATAAAATAAAAAATAAAAAGAATATAATAATAAAAAAATTTATTTTTTTTTTCTCAGATATTCTTTTCCTTGAAAAAAAGTCATGATTTGGAAAATAATTACTCAATTTGTTATCAAAATATTTGACAAAAATGTTTCATGAATTCGTGTTGAAAATTTACATAAAATATATCATTGTTATTATACGTTTCGTGAAAAAATATTAAATGAAAGAAAAATATCCACCAACATTTCAACAATATCAACAATAACTTGAAAAGGCGGAAATTATCATTTAAATAAAAATCAATTTTTTAATATTCTTTTTTGAGGTTCATTTTTTTTCGAATTCTGTAATTTCAATATCAAAAAGTTATTTATTAATTTGTTCACGCACAAAAATTGATATATGTTTATGGGATATATGATCTTCAAAAATAAGATGAGTATTTTGTGGAAAAAGAAGACACTGTTCAATTTTAGAACAAGCCTTATTTTAATATACGTTATTAGTGCAAATATATGTTCAACTTTTCGGGTGGATTTGCTGGAGTTTGATCTGCAAAAAAAGCCACAATTAATCCATTTCGAACTTGGCAGAGAGTCGAAAGACCAACAATTTCATGGAGATTTTGAGGACAAAAAAGATATACATAACATATTTTTTTGTGATTTATGGAATATTTACGGGATTTATCGAAACCCAAACGTATTTAGAAAAATACACTCAACAATAAATTCTCGCATTGTTGAATCAAATTCATCTATATACTATTCTTCTATAATATTTAAAGGCAACGAAAGAAAACATTTATTATCCATAAATGCGGATTCATGGTGCTTTTTGCATAATGTTTTGATTTCTGATTTGAAAGAAAGAGACCATTCGCCATTTTTATGCTTTGGGTCGCTGAACCTCTACAACGCTTCGCAATTATCATCAACTCAAAGTGTATGTAGAAGTTTGTCAGAGACGTCAATTTCAGCATCAATTTGCATTTCACAATCGATTCTAACAAATTTAATTTTTTGTGGAGGCGGAAGTGTTCTTCATTGTGGAGCTTGCTCATCAGAAAAATTGGATTGCTGCTTATTTAATAACATTACCCAAGAAAATGCATTAGAAGACGAAAAGCCAGGACTTTGTGCATTGAGGAGCACATTCGACAATTGTGTTACATCGTGCACAACGAATGTTCTTGAAGGAGGGATAATTTGTGGAACCGTGCTTACAGCAGCAATTTCCACATCACCTTTTACTTCACTTTTATCGTCTAATTCGTCGTTTTTGATGAATACAAGGGTTGACAACTCATTAACTAGAAGATATCAACTTTCGACAACAAGAAGTCAATATTTTAATTTATGCGAATGGGTTGGTTGCACTGCTGAGTGTGGAGGGGCACTTTATGTTCATGACAATCAGGAAGCAACGCTCACAGTACTCAATTCTTCGTTTTCCAATTGTAAAGCAACAAAAACAAAAGGAGGCGGAATTTTTGGATTCAATATATCCGAGGTTGCTGTTAACAATAGCCAATTCGAAAAATGCACGTCTGCAGCACTCCAAGATGATGGAGGAGGCGGGGGTGTTAGTTGCAATTATATAAGCACACAAGTGATATCATCTAATTGCCTTTTTGAAGATGGTTGGTCTGGAAATGATGCAGGCGGAATAAGTATTTTGTATTGCACCTTTTCAAAACAAGAAATTGGTATCATGGGATGTTTTTTTCGAAACTGTAGCGGAAATGATGAAACAAGCTCAGCAGGAGGGGGATGCGATGTCCTTGACGCTGAACCCAAAATGTGTTGTCATTCTTGCTGTTTCGTAAACTGTTATTCACAAGGTGGCGCTGGAGGAGTGATGATAAGGAGATTCCTTCCAGAAGTGACTATTTTTTATTATTGTTTTTTTCATAATAACACTGCTCAATTAGGAGGACACGATATTGTGATACATGATGCAACTCAAAATCAAATTGATGCAACATGCCTTTCAACCAGAACAACAACAAACAAAGTTTCAATAAGTTATAAGACTATCAAGGATAAAAGTAGTTGGCTGAGAACTGGAGGACGAGAAAGGTATGTGTCCAATTCGCAAAATGTTGAGAGAGCAAAAGACTCATATTTTTGTGGATTTGATAAAACATATCCATGCCTCACAATCAGTCATTGCATATCCCAAATGATTGTGGGGTTTGTTGAAGAAATCAGGGTGCTTACAGGAACGGTTGTAGAAGAAAAAGGAGTTGACGTTGGCGAGAAAACGATAACTGTAAATGGCGTCTCTTCATCTGGTTCTACCATCAGAACAAAATTTGAGGCAAATGGATTGAAACTGTTTTGTGTTGGAAGGGGAGAATTAGCTGCGAACAATCTTTCAGTGGTTCACAACACCTCAATTGAAAACAACAGAAGAAGCAAACTGTTTGAAGTGAGAGGAAGTGGATTGATGAATTTGAAGAGATTGAATATATCAATGGATGCTACACATTCAAAGAAGAGAAGCATTCAGAATTCGCTTGTGAAGGTGGATGGGGGAGAGTTGAAAATGAAAGACGTGAGATGGGGACAAACATTCAGCATCACAAGTTTGATTTCGCTGCCTCAGGAAACGACTGTTTCATTGCTATTTAATAACAGCGTATTCACCAACATAGTGAGGACAACAGCAGGACCATCGCTGATGAATGCGAGCGAGGGGTCACATTCAATAACCCTTAAAGGGTGCACATTTGATGGTTGCGGAAGTGAACTCTCCAATTTTGGAGGGAGCATGATGTTTGGAATAGGAAGCGGCAGTTCATTGACAATGAATGGAGGTTATATTAGAAACTGTAATGCCTCAATCACTCAAGGCAGAGGGGGAGGGATTGGGCTGAAAGTGAAAGATACAAGTACAGAGTTTCTGATTTCATCAGCATTTGAAGGGAATAGGGCCAAATGGGGAAGCGATATTTTTGTTGATTCAATTGATCTGAAATCGACAGCAAAAAGTGGGAAAATAACTTCATTGACAGCTTCATTTGATACAAAGAGCAAGATACAGGGATATGATAATGGGAATACGTCATTCCCAATTCCTCTATGTGTTTATTTGATTCCTTTACCAGAAGAGATTATTGCGAGTAATGTTGATGCATTTGATTATTTTTATTGTGGATTTTCTGAAGTCCCATGTTTAACTCTGAGACATTCTTTGACTAGGCAAGAAAAGGAAAAGAAGATTGTCGTTGATGGGATGATTGAAATTCAATATGAGCTTTCATTTGACTCCTTCAAGCACACGATCAGAGGCAAAGATACAAACAGTGGATGGCTTGTGATTGACAATTCCGATGGAAGTGAAGGAAGTTTGATAACAATAAGTGGAAATACTGTTTTGAAATCACTTGTTTTCTCTGTTCCTTCTGCTCTCCAAAATCACAAAGCGTTCTTCTATTCTTCCTCACAATTATTTTCGCTTAAAGATTGCTCACTGGCTTTTCAAAATTCCCAGTCAGCGTTATCTTATGTGTTTTTATCAGCAACAACAGGGAAGGTTTCTGTTTCATCGTTGAATGTATTGTCTCTATTTATTGGAAATTGCCCATTGATTTTTCTTGATGGAAGCAATGCTGCTGGTACATTCACCTTCATGAATGTTGAGGATATTAGCACTGCAACAAATAGCATTTTGTTTGAAGCGGAGAATGGAGCATCTTTAACGATTAAAGATTCAACACTTTCAGCGAAAGCATATTCACAAACAGATTTGCCATCCGAATCAATTCGAGTGATTTCAACAAATTCAGTAAAGATGCTAAAGCTCACAAACAATACGATGGGTGGTTTCAGAAGAATTGAAGGAAATGGAGGAGCAGTTGAATGCACACTTGGGAGAGATTGTTCTCTGGAAATAGTTGGAGGAATGATATCTGGATGCCGGAGCAAAGGAGGAAATGGAGGAGGGTTGTGGGCTGAGATGAAGGAAGGATCAACATTCACTTTAGGGAACATGACTAATACTGACTCAGCAAGAACAATATTTTCAAATGATGAAAGTGGTTTGTTGCAATTTACGAGTTGCAAGGCAACACAAAACACAGATGGAGAGCACGGATATGGAGGAGGGATTTATCTTCATTTGGAAGATGGCGCGAGTTCATTCATTTTGAAGAAAGCGTCATTTGCTGGATGTGATGCCAGAGAGGGGAAAGAAATCTTCATCAATGCGAATGAGCTTTCAAGTGTGATTAGCAGAAGGTCGATTGGATTTGAAGTTGATATGAGTGACTTGACAAGACTGAATGGGTTTGAGAGATCAACATTGAATGAGACATTTGCCATCCCGTTGGTGGTGTATCTGTGGGATAACTTTTCAGGGTCTGCCTTTGTTGGGGGATCATCAAGTCACGACTTTTCGATGTGTGGGTATGAATTGTTTCCGTGCTCTACCATTGCGAAGGCTGTGTCAAACCATTTTGAAGAGAAGAAAAAAGATATAACCATTCTCGAATCGTTTGCATTTGAGGAAGAATTTAATTTTCCAACTTATGAATGGATCATCAAAACAAATAAGAATGAGATGAAATGTGATGTTTCTGATCAGAAAGAGGGAACACAAAGTGGATTGATTGAAAACTCAGTCAGTGTGTCTGTGAGTGGTATTGTATTTTCTTTGAAGAAATCGCTGACCTTTCACGAAAGTGTGTTTGAGTGCTGTTCAGGGAAGCTCACACTGAATGGATGTGGGATGGAAGGAGGCGCTGAGACTATTTCGACAGTGTTTGTGAAGGCTGTTGGAGGGATCGTGGAGGTGAATGAGTTTGGATCAAAAAATATCAAAAAAGGAGATTCATCGTTTTTCATTGTTGTTGAAGGGAATGGAGAGAGCGTGCCTTCTATGAATATGACGAACAGCCATTTTGGAGAAATCTCATTTGGTGATGGGAGCGTTGTTGAGTGTCACGGGGGGATTATTGAAGAGATGTCTGAGTGCACATTTTCATCGATCACTCGTTCGAAGGGAAGTGGAGGGTGCGTAGGCTTTTCGAACGAGAATGATAATGATGGAAGAGATTACAAAGTTGAAATAAATAACTGCACATTTGAAGGATGTGCTGTTGTTGGAGAAGAAAATGAGATTGGAGGAGGGGCATTCTTTTATGAAGCGTCTGCAAATACGAACCTGTTGATGAGCAAGTGTGAGTTTTATGGTTGCGCAGCACCATATGAAAAGGAAAGTGTTGGATATGGAGGAGGAATCATGCTGCAGTTGTTGAAAGAGAAAGAGGAAGCGTTTGTGATATCCTCACCTGTTTTTTCATCTGATAAACCAAACAATGCGAAGTTTGGGAAGGATTTGTTTATTTCATCTCCATCGCTTATTAAGAGCATCAAGAACGAAACACTGCCATTTGTGAAAGATAGACTGGAGGCATTGACCGAAGACTCGATGAGGGGATATGATGGAGAAAACAGGGAATGTGCAATCCCACTGGTCTATTTCTGGAAATCGATTGGTTCGAGTGTGCATGTAGCAGAAGAAGGAAATGATGTTGTTGTATGTGGACTATATGAGTTTCCGTGTGAATCTGTTGATTATGGGCTGAATCGAGGGAGCAATATAACACTTGAGTCGATGATGTTTCACGGGGTTTGCAATGCGAGGAGTGTGACAGAGATGAATGGGCTGAAATTGGAAGGAACAAATATGGAATCAGACAAAATCAGATTTGCTCAAGCACTTGAAGGGGATGGAGATGTTGTTGTTGAATGCAAAGGGGCTGTTCAGTTCAGTGAATTGGGGATTCTGATTCCCAGTGACTTTGAGAATGGAGCAAACATCCTTATCCAGACAGGTTCAGATGCAGTCAAAACGAGTGTTATCGGATGCTCAATTTACACAAATGAAAATGTGAAAGATGAGGTGTCATTTGTTCTGATCAGTGCTTCGAAAGGAATTGTTTCTATTGAAAAGACAGAAATAGCTGGATTCTCAACGATGCATGAGATAATGAGCATATCAGCTGATTGTGTGACAACCATGAACAATGTGACATTTGAAGATATTTCATTGAGCGGGAAAAGTGCAATTGCGATGAGTGAAAGTGTGATTTCCGGAAGAGAGGATGACGATATGGGAGAGGCATGGAACTTTTTGTTTGAGCAATGCAGATTCATGAATGTGAAGCACAATGTGGCAAATACCCCTTCGTTGCTTTGCTGCAATGTGCAGAATGAAATGAGATTGAAAATGGAAAATTCTATCATTGATGGTTGCGGATCGACAAGCTCGAACGAAGGAGGGAGTATATTTTTCCTGCTAAACAAAGGCGGACGGTTGGAAATGAATTGCACGAAAATTGCAGGCTGTTTTAGTACAAATGTTGGAAGAGGAGGGGGTATGTTTTTGAAGTCACTGAGCACAGCACAGAAAGCACTACCATTTGTGCTATCGAACATCACATTCAAATGGAATGTTGCACTTAAGGGAAGAGACGTTTTTGTGAAATGCACCAATCTTGAAACCCAAATTTCAGAGCAACAATTCCTGATTGATTTTGGGGAGCCATTTGTGAAGGAGCTTGCAATATGGGGGTGCACAGCAGACAATTATGGAGACGAGGAGGATCTTTTGCAAAAAATGCTTGTTTTTAGGAGCGAATTTATATTTGTGTCTTCGATTGCAGGGAACAGTAGTGACAACAAGAACTGTGGGGAAATGACAAGCCCGTGCTCTTCGCTAAATGTTGGGGTGGGCCACATCATTCCTTCAGATTATTCGCAGCTGTTAATTTGGAATGAAACAACATTAACTGGTTCGTGCTCAGCTCAGAAGGTGACCATTAAATCGATGGAAGCGAACAGAAATGCAGAGATAAAAGTGAATGAAATTAATTTAGCTGATGAAGGAGCTGTGACAACTTTAGAGTCTGTTCGACTTGAGAAGGTGTCATTTGTTTTCGATGAAATGGAAAATATTGTCTGCTCGTGCTTGATACATCAGCTGAATGGATCTCTCATTCTGGAATCTGTTTCATTTCAATCGGAGAGCAGATCAATGGAGAATTCACAGACCCTTTTTGACTTTTCTCTGATTGTTGTTGAAGAAGGGTTGTTTGAGGCAGAAAAGTGCAGTGTTGGCCACTTGAAATTCTCGAAGCCTGTGTTTCAGATATTGCACTCAAAAAAAGCAACATTTGAAGATGTGGGAGTGGATGATGTAGAATGCAAGAGTTCATTGATTGAATGTGGAAAGAGTGAGAAAGTGAGCATTTCGAAGCTTGCAGCCACAAGTATTTGGTTGGAAGAAGAGAGTCTGATATTTGATTATGGCCATTCTTCACTCGTTTTATCTTTGACATTATCATCATTCACAAACATCAGCCGATCGAGTGATGGGTCTTGCATTGTTTGCACAAGTCATCCGATGAGTGGATTTGAGATGTGCAACTGCTCTTTTCATGAGTGCTCATCAGAGTCATCAAAGGGGAGCCAAGTGTCAATTACATCTGCAGAGAAGATATTGATGGAATCGTGTGTGTTTGAAGGAAATCTTGTTTCAGGAGCAGAAGAGAATGAGATTTCTGATGAGGTGTGCAAATGGAATGGGTCAGTTGTTGACTTCTCGAAGAGTTCTGTGATGATGAAAGATACAACAATCTGCAACTCCTCAAAGGGAGGGATGACAGTGAATGGAGGTACAATGAATATCAAAGATGGAAGATTTGAGAACAATAATCCTTTAATTGCAAAATATCCTTCTCTTTGTAGAAACATAATCTGCTCTGTTTCTGCTTCACTGATGATTTCTAGTTTGAAAGGAGGAGATGGAGTGAAAGATAACTCATCGATGTGGATATTGAATGATAAATGTCTATTTGAAGGGATTATTTCTGAGAGGGCGTCTTCATTCTTCATTCCAGAATTGGAGAGTGTTGAAGCAAAGGAAGTGGAAGAAGAAGTGGAGATTGCGTTCAAAGGGAAGCTCCTTCTCCCGTGCAACCTGTCATTTATGGCTATGAAACAGATAGGAGAAGAAAAGCAGATTGAAAAGTTTGTGTTTGATGAAAGTGGATTTGCTTCGGAGACAGAAGCAAAGGGGAGGGTACAAAAGGAGACAATAAGTGAGGCAGGAGAGGAAGCAGAAGTGAGAGTGTGCATTCTGTTTGGGAATGCTGATGCTCCATTATCAACACAGTCGTTTATTCTGAAGAACAGAAGCGAGCCAAAACGAAAGGAAGATGAAAAAATATCTGAGAAAGTCAACAAAATTGAATGGAGTTTAATTGCCTTCATTTGTTGCGTGATTGCTGTTGCGATTCTGTTATTTGTAATTATTTTAATTGTTGGGCTTAAGCAGAAGAAGCATAATAGAAATGGAAGGGAGATTGAAGATAGAGATATTGATATTATAAAGAATGTTAAAATTACTGAATGCAGAAAAGAAGATTTTGTTCAAAGAGTTGAAGAAGAGGAACTGAGAACATTGTTGATGGAAGAATCAAGAAATGAGATGGATGCAATTACAGAGAAGGTTAAGGAGTTTCAGCTGTGCGAGAACAAAGTAATTGCTGAAAATACATTTGATTGTGAGGAAGTGATGAGGATGGTACCAGTGAACTGTGTGGAAATGCAGACAGTAGCATCGTTTCAAGTCTGTGAAGAGAATAAATGCATAAAGACTGACGTTAGTGGAAATGAAAATTGGGTACAGGAAATGGGTAGAAAAGCGAAAAAACTGAAACGAAAAAAGGGAAAGAAACCAAAACAAACAGAAGAGATTGATAAAAGTGGAGATGTGATGGAAGAGACGATAGTTGGACTTGAGAGATTCAATAAATTGGAGGAATTGAGCAGTGATACTGTTGATAATGGAAGAAATGAAAGGCCAATAGAATATTATATTGGATTATCTTCTGCACCAAATAGCCATTTTTCAATCTATGGAGACAATTCAGAGGAGAAGAGTGCAGACAAGTTATTGGAAGAAAAGATTAAAGTATTGAAGGAAGATTTGAAAAATGAAGATGGGGAAGAGGAGGAAAGAGCAATAATGGAAATCGGAGAAGTGATAGAAGCAAGAGGGAAGATAAAAGAAATTGAAGGAGAAGAATTGATGAAAGAATGTGAAGGGTTTGAAGGGGAAGTGAAACTGATGGATATTGATGGATGCCGTGATCAAAAAGAAAATTCAAATGGAGAAATGGTTAAGCAAAAAAGAAGGAAGAAAAAGAAAAAGAAAAATAGGAAAAGAGAAGAAAAATCAGAATTTGCACAGAATGTAATTGAAATGGGATTGCTTGATGCTGGATAGAAGGATGTTGATCAAGACAGATAATATGGTTGTGCTTGCTTCAGAAAACAAAGGAGTATGTGAGGGAGGGAAGAATGAAGCTCAGAAGTCATAAAGAGTAATATTCTAAAAGTGCTTTCGATGCCATACCTCGACTGATGGAAACTCTGATGGAACGGTTTTGTTCCTTGAAAATCAGTTCATTAACGAAATGAAAGACCCTCCAATTAAAGTTCTTGTTGTATTTTCTCAAAAGAGAAGGATTGGAATTGCCTTTCCATTCTGAAAACTCGCCTATTGCTGCCATTGCTATTGTGCCTACTATTTCACGAAGCTTTTATATTCATTTTTCGATTCAATTATTTTATTTTATTTTTTCCCCCATAATTTCTTCGTTTTTATCTTTTTCCAACCGGAAGGATAAAAGAAATCATTTCACATGATATGTTAATTATTCAATTGTAAAATTTTTAAGTTAATATTATTGTTTCTTTTTTTCCCTGTTTATTTCAATGGATTTCGTTGTTTTGAATTTTTCAATTAAATGGAAAGTTACATTTTCACTCTCACACCTGACTAGAATTACTTTAATTGTACACTGAGCTTGAAAGCGGACACAAAATTTTTATGTTTTTCACTTCACAAACGTCCTTGAATTAAATGACTTTATAGCTTCATTATAATTCTTTCATTTTCTCTAATTATTTTCTACTATTTCATGTACATGTTGCAAAAAGAAAAGCAAATATCGCTGAAAGTCACACTCACGCAAGCAAACATTGACTCCTACTTCTTCACAGATGCGTCACCCTGTTTTCTCTCTCTTTTCTGATGACATCGAAGAATGCGAATGGATCGTATTCATTCGATGTGTTTTTTTCACCTCTTCAAAAATCTGTTCAACCAAATAAAGAAATAATCTCATTATTTCCTTTTACATTTTCTTTTGGTTCATTTCTCTTTTTCCTTCTCATTTCTCATTTCGGTTTGTAATTCTAACTCTATCAAAAAAAAAAAAAAAAAAAAAAAAAAAAAAAAAAAAAAAAAAAAAAAAAAAAAAAAAAACGATATTTTGTTATTGAATATCATATTTTCAGAATCCACTTCAGAATATTTTGGCGTTTTTTATTATTTATGGAAAAAAATGCCCATTTTTCAAATTTAAAGAATGCTTGGTTCAAGTCTGTTGACAGAAAATGAACAGGTTTTGTTTCAATGAGCATCTGCTTGCATATTTATTGATAACGAAAAAATACCAATTAATATCAAAATTATATTTTATAAAAACACAGTGAGACAGGTTTGCTCCGAGAAAATGAGTATTGATTCAAAGTGTGGATGGTTTGAGTGAAAACTTAACCCTCTCCAAAATGACGTGGAAAAAAGGGTGAGATAAAATACAAAACAATAACATTAAACATTGTATTATAAAATAATGCATTGCCCGCTTCACTTCACCACCGACTTCGCCTTTTTCCATGGTCGCGAAGACCAGAGGGCAGGGGACTTTGCCCCTCGGAGCTTTCTCCTGTTGACCGTGCAGGGATCCTGTGAGGCAAGCATTACGGTCGGAGCAGAAAGAAAAAGCACTCTTTCTTTCGCGAGGCGTGGAAAAGAAAACTGCTTGTGCAACACTCTGCCTCCCGCTCTTCTGCTGATCCAGCAGAGTAAATCCACTCACCACACGCTGTGTAGGCAATCTGACTCTTCTGTGTAAAAAACAATCTTTATCGTGTTGAGGAGAAAGCATTTGATTAATACTGTTTATTCAATCTATTTGCATATTTCCAGATCCTAGACGTGCACTAATCATTTCGTGTGTTTATTCTTCCTTTCTCTCTTTCTATATCTCGCCCTTTTTTCTAGTCATCTCCCCACACCCTTCTGGCTCCCCCTCGCACCACTCCGCATATCGTCTCTCCATCCGCATTCGTATTATCTCGGAGCAAACCTGTCTCACTGCGTTTTAATCAATTCGCAATGGAGCGAGTCTATAAACGCAAGGAGCAGGTTTGCTCCTCAATAATGAGTCTCGAAATCCCTTTTCTTTCCGTATGTGTGATCTAAAACCCCTTTCCTAGCACGCTCTAGTGCGTTGGATGAGTTGAGAGCGTGCGTGTAGTGGTGCGGACCTCCTGCTCTACACCCGCTCCCTCTTGGGGTATCTTTGGGGAGACATCGGTCTGGCCCTTGCCTCTTCAGTGTCATTACCTATCTGTCCAATACTTCTTCCGCTACGCCTCTTCCGATCTTTTCCCCTCCTCTTCAGCGGAGTTGGATCCTTCTCTCCCGTAAGCTCACAGATGCTGTTGGGGATTATGGAGGGTGTCTTCTGGCGGCTCGGTTGTCGGGATGCTGAGTTTCGAGGTTGATCCGTTTTCCTTTTCTTTCTTCATTCTCTCAGAAGACTCTCTCTTCTTTTTGATCGCTTTCTCGTTAGTTTCTCTCCTTCTTCAACTCCAGCATTTTGTGATTCCTCGGTGCAATCTTTCGAATCCACATCTGCAATCTCGAGGCTCCCCTCCTTCGCTTCTCCATTCTTCTCCGCTTGTTTCCTTCTCCCATCCGATGTGCTGGTCCACTGATTGTCTCCAGGATCCACTTTGCACCCTCTACAGGGAACATGATGTGACATTCCTGGGCTACTCTTCACTCTAGCACACATCTCGCATATTCATTGATTTCCTTCCAGTCCGCTCCTTCTTGTCTTGCTAAGTGTGTAATCACTTTGTGTCTTATAGAGTACGCGGTGAAAGTATCGGGAATTTCGTTCTCTCTCAAAATAGCCGTTAGTTCTTCTTTGATCTTCTGCAAGTTTGCAGGCTTGCTCCCTTCTATGTCAAACCACACATGTTCATCCTTGAACGTTGTCTTTGTTAAATTCCAACCAACGTTGGAGCGCCTCTACTGCATCGATACTTGGATTGTGGTGTTTCTTTATTAAAACTTTGATAACCTCACCTCCCAACGTATTCGTTCGTTCTTGTGTCTGGATAAAGTTATCTTCAAGTATCGTTGTCACCCTTCCCATTGTTTCCAGCTCTCCTGGCCTTAACGCTCCAAAAATCATGGTGAGGATGAAAGCTCTCCTATGGAGTGTTCGTATATCTTTTGCGTCGTAGGTGATTTCAGCCAATTTCGTAATGATTGTCAAGTCCTTCATTGATTTGAATCGTTTGCCTCTTCTCGGCTTCTCTCCAACATAGGTTCTTAGAAATATTTCAATGTACTTTCGATCAATCTTGGTCTCCCTAAATAGGAAAATGGAATCCAGGACTTTCCGTACTGTCAAATAAATTACTCCTCTAGACAGGTTGGTGTTTGAAAGCGATTCGGTAAATTCTGCCATAATTTTTTTAACATCTCTGGTTGTGAGGGGTCAGTGTCACCCATGCTCTCTCTATCAAGATACTGCTTAAATCTTTGTAGCGCTCTCTAATTATCTCTTTCACTCTTTTGATTTCTAAGTCTTGCTGTTGCTATATCTCTTGCTCCAACGTATTCTCCCCATGTTGGGAAGAGGTCCCTTCCTTGGATATTTTCTTCTCCAGTGTGACGCATATCACCTCTCCTGGGGGTTATTTCCAGCCTTCACTTTTCATTCTGGCTCCTGGTTTCATTCATTCCTGAAAGGTCACCAGGGTCCTTATCAAATGCGCAGGCTGCAGGAGCGGGGTCCAGGTCTGCCCCCGCCTGGCTGGAAGAACCAGAATCGTTTGTTCCCTCTGAGCTTCCTTCATTTTCTCTTTCAGTACCCGTCCAATGCTTCTTAGGAACGGGTGGACTAACACTATCTCGTCTCCTGGCATGTTTCTCTCTCTCTCTTCCTTCTCAGAGAGGATCATTTCCAAGTACTTCCGCAGGGCACCGGCACAATCTGTTCTAAAATTGATCTGGTATTCTCGGTGCTATTGTTTGAAATATCTCTGCGACTTTCTCCCCCTTCAGTGCATAATCCGGCCTTTTCGCCATCCGGCTGAGTGCATCTGCTTCCGTGTTCTGCTCTCCCGTGAGATGTTCCGTCTGTGTTGTAATGTCCAGGCTGTTCAGTTTCTTCTCTAATGCTCTCAGTGTTGGAATGAGCGATGGAGCTCACCTCTTCTTCTGTATTGTCCATCTCGTGGACATATTGTCTGTCTTCAGACGAATATGGTCTATCTTCTGTTGTTGCAGCTATGCTCCCTTTCTCTCTTGTGTACTCAACACTGCTCTGTATTCCTTCTCGTTTATCGCTAACGCATTCTCCTGGAGGGTCCAACTTCCGTGGACATATATTTTCTCATCTTTGTTCTCTCTCGGTTCTGTTAACACTGCACCCCAACCCAGCTCTGACGTATCCGTTGCAAGTTCTACTAGTCTCATCCTTCTCTTCAGACACCTTGGTCTGTTCTCTGGCAGAATCTTTTTCCAATGTGTTATTTCTCCCAGCATCATAGTGTTGACTTTTACAGTTCCGTTCCAGCCCCCGCAGGCTATTACCTGCCTCAGCACGAATTACATGCGCTTCAATAACAGGCTCGCTGGTGGGTGCTGCAGCCTCACAAAATTCAGCCTCCCGAGAAGTGCTGCTAAGTCTCTTGTTCTCTGACTCTTCGTTTTCTTTGCATGTGCTATCCAGGTTCGCACATCCTCCAGGAGCAGCACTCTCTTCCTTTCTTGGAGCGCCACTTCCATCTTTTCTGAGTTCCACAACCATCCCAGAAACTCCACGCTCCTTGCGGGTTCCAACTTCAGTTTTTCCTCCGACAGAATCCAGCCCAGATTCCTCAGGAACTGGGCTATCTCCTGTGAGATCAATCTCAAAACTTCCCTGTCTGGATGCATGAGGAGAATGTAGTCCAAGTATATCACTAGCTTCACTCTCCACTTTTCTCTGATATATGACGTCGCCCGTCTCATTATTTTTGTAAATATTCTGGGCGCATCTTTCGTTTTAAAAAGCATCCCTACGAAAGAGTAACATTGATCCTGAAAGCTGAAGCACAGATAGGGGCTGAGTTGTTCGTCCACTTTGACGTACTGGTATGCACTCGATATATGCAGAGTGGTCATCCAATCGTTCTTCTCCAGGATGTCCACCACTATCTCCTGTGAATCCATCTTGAAGTGTTTTCCCTGCACTTCCTCGTTTAGAGCCCTGCAATCCAGGATCTTTCTTCTCTTTCCGTTCTTATTTCGCACCATAAATGTCGGGTTGAACCACTTTACCTCCGACTCTGGCACGGGCTTCATTACTCCGTCCCTCAATTCCTCCTCCAAGAGGGATAAATAATTGTTCGTCATTTCTGTCGTCCCTCGAAACTCTTGTCTGTGTTTTCTCTCCTCAAGCGAGGTTGGGGACTGGGGACTTTTCCATCGAGCTCTAATACCACGGCTCACTGGTTTGTCTCCCCCAATCTTCTACCACTAGCTCAGCCCGTTCACCAGTCTCCCAGGAAGTGGCTCCCTCAGTGGTCCCTTCGCTATACTCCCCTTCACATCTGGTGTCTTGTGGCCAAGTTGCGTCTGTGTATTCCCTTCTTCTTCGAGAATATCTGCAATAGCTGTCTTCGAGCTCGCCTCCAGGGCGCTCCCAATTGGGGACTCTATCATAGTTGAAGAAGCTCTCGAGACTCCCCTCCATTTCTCCTTCTCGAATCTCCGATTGCTCTTCTGTTCTGTCGAGAGGAGATGTAATGAGTCTTCTTCTGTTCTTTTTGTGTTGTGTATCTTCTCTTGATATCTCTGTCATGAGATCCCCTGTGTTCTCCCGTTCTCTTTCCTTCTCTTGATCTGACAGACTCATTACATATCCGATATTCACGTTCTGTTTCTGCACTTCCGTCTCTGATCTCATCTCGCAAAGAGCTGCGGTTTCTTGTCGTATAGTCATTTCGCTGGAGCCTGACCGTCACTTCTATTTCTCTGTCGTATGGTTAAGCGCGGCTCTCTCTTCTCTCTCTCTTCTCTCTCTTCTCTCTCTCACCTTTTCCACGCAACTGCTGTGCCCATTTGCTCGTTCCTAAAGTCTATTCCACAGCTGTTCCCCCTTGGGTCCTTGGGGGGCTGGGTGCAATGGCACTGCGATTGAGGCTGGACTACCAACAATGGTTAACGCATTGCGTTTGGAACTAAGGCATTATCTTCTATGCTTTGAAATCTGTGAAGCTCCTTCCGTATCCACTTCTCTGGAACTGTCTGAATACAAATCCCCGAGCATTCTTGCTTGTAATGTATCTTCTCGAAGTCTAACTTCTGACCCTTGCAAGTCCGAACCCTACTGAGGAGTCGGGAGATGCACCGTGTCCTGTTGCATCTCCCTCTGCTTGAAAAAAGATGGTGCTATCAACCAACTTTTTTTGATTCTCTGGGACCACCTTGGCCATTCCTCCATCAAGAAAGCCTTTCGCGCTCTCCCAGCTCGACTGGAGAATAACCTTCAGAAGATTTATTCTGCTGATACAGTCAGCAATAAGCGCAGAAGCACAGAAAAGTCCTCTCAGTGGCTCATTCTCTTCTTCCATGATGTGCGTTTTCCCTAATACCTTTACTGTTAGTGCCGCGATCGTCTATATGTGCGACGTCCTTTCTCACTCTTTCCTTGTTTCCCTCTCGCGATAACATCAATTAAATATGCATTCGACTCAGACTCGCTCGATCTCGATCTGCTTCTTCTTTTAAGTCGTTCCCTCTTCACTTTTCTCATTGGCAACATTCCCGTAGCTCCGGACTGCATTGGCCATGCTTGGCTTCTGGTGATTTCTTCAATCATGTCTTCCACCCTTGAAAGCCTGTGCATCAAATCATTTCTTCTGTCTTCGCCGTCACTTTATGGTACTCTAACAGTATCTTGTGTCATTCTTCCTGCGGACAATGGAATGTAAAAGAAGTCAAATTGTTAGCGAAGTTTGATCCAAAACCATCCACACTTAAAATTAATACTCATTATTGAGGAGCAAACCTGCTCCTTGCGTTTGTTGATTCGCTCTATTGCGAATTGTGAAAACTTTTGAAATACTTTTTTAACTGATTTTGTTAAAAATGCATCAGTCACAGAAAATAAAAGACTTTACATGTGTGCATATCTTTTTTTCCTTAAGTACAATTGTTTCTTATGTTTTTATTCCAGTATTGCTTTCCCAATTATGCATTTACTCAACAGATGTTCAAAAAAGGCAAATCGGGGAAATGAGAGGGCTGATGGAGGAAATGAATGTTAAAGAACTAGAATTCTTTTTCACAAAAGAAACATTTAATGCACTGGATAAAATGATTGAAGAAATGAAATTGTCTTTGGAAAATGCATTTGTACCATTGAAATATATGTGGAATAGTATTTCACTTCAGGCTTTTTCATTGAAAAATTATGCACTTTTCGTTGACTTTTTGAGATCAAAAATCGCAATAAAAATAAATTCATTATTTGACATTCGTGAAATGTTGGAAAACTTTTTGTTATAATTTCAATGATGCCTGTTTTCAGAAATGTAAATCAAATTTATTTTGAAATCAGAGAAAGTGAAATAAAGTGAAGAGTGAAGCAATTTTTCTATGCCTTGTGCAAAAAAAGCTTGAAAGTCCGTATTTTCCCCCATATGGGGTATTGGAAAAATTTGAAAAAATGTGTGATTCTTTTAGAAAAGTTGCAAATGTTTTATTTTCAAATGAATCAAAAATTTAATACTATTCTCACATTTCTGTTAACATACACCAAACTTTCCAAATATGGAATCCATTATTGGATAACACAATTTCATTAATTCGAGTATTGTTTCGTGAATGTTAATAAAAATTTGAGCTTAATATGAAATTTTTGATTCATTTGAAAATGAAACATTTGTGACTTCAAAAAGAATCGCACAAATATATGGAGTTTTTCTTTATAAAAGTCATTATTGAAGAAACGAATTCTGAAGGTAATTATAACTGAAGAGAATGAAAAAGAAGGAAAGGATGAAAAGCTTCTGATTGATCTTTGTGAAAGCTGTTCGATGTTGTTCGAATGCGTCATTCCAAGCAGATTGGTTTTAATCAGTTTGCCTTATATTTTGTTAGCTGCTTCCAACAAAAATAAAAATGAAAAAACAAAGGAAGAAGTAGAAATGACTTTGATGGCTTTGAGTTGCATCTGCGAAGATGTTTGAGGACTTTTGAATTGATTTTTGAGCTTTTATTTCATTTTAATTTTTGATAGGTACCGAAAAAAGAACAATATTTGAAAGAGATGACAGAAATCATCAAGTTTCATCAGGAACATCGAAAGTTGACTCATCTTGCATATCAATCTGCCTGGGAGTTTATGATAAACAGATCATATCATGATAAAAGTTTGGAAGAAGTTTTTATGAACGAACTGCATTTTGTGAGTGAGGCAAGAAGAGAACTGGAAGAGTGGACAAGAAGTGTGGATTGGAAGAGAGAGAAAGAAAAGGAAGGAGGAAAAGAAATGAAAGAAGTGCATATTTTGAAGAAAAGCCTGGATTCATTGGCATTTCACTTGGAGAACCATCAGTTGTGGAGTGAAGAGCAATATGGACTTATTGAAGGTATTGTGGGAGTGTTTCGAGCAGCAAAAAATAATCACAGAGAAATAAGAGAGTGGTGTTCATATTCGATGAGAAGAATTGTGAGAAACAGAACTGAAGAAATTGATGGCTTGCTGAAAAGCGGTACTGTTTGTGTGCTTTTGGACGAAATGCAGCAAACAACAATAAAAGAAGGATATTTGACAGAGTGTTTGAAAATTTTCAAAAGGCAATGTGAAAAGTTGAAAAAAGGGAAGGATAAAGAAAATGAAAACGAAAAAAGAAAAGCAACAAAAATGAAGTTATTGGAAAATATGGAAGAAGAAGGATACGAAGATTGCATCACAAGCTTTCAGGAAATGCTGCCAATTCTTTGAGAATATTTTCATTTTTCCAATCTATCAAGAAACTCAAGTGATTATCTTGTTCATCTTTGAAACAACTTTTCGAGCCAATTCAACAAATGGAATCTTCATCCTTGAAAAGAAGAAGAAAAATGGAATGAAATGGAAATAGAGAATAAGAAAATGCAGATTGCAGCAAATGAACAAAGGAAAGAAAATGTGATAAGATGAGATGAAAAGAGATTTCATTCAAAATCAGCTTTTTTGGCTGGACAATAAGAATATTCAACACAAATTGTGGATTTTTCATTCATTTCGGTCAGTCTTCTCATTATCACCTTCTGCTTCTGCTTCCATCTCTCTCAAACAATCATTCACTTGCACAACTTCAGTTTTCATTTAATCAATCGGTCCTTCTTTTTTTTCTTCTTCTGCTTCACTCTTATCTCCTCTTCCTTCTCAGAATGAACCAGCCAATCTCATTTCGCTCATTTGGAGTGAGAATCCGTCTAAGAGTCTGAAAGATCAGCGTTCAGCTCACATTTCAAAGCCAAATGGCAAAACCGATGAAAGCACCGAAAAGGAAGCCTGGAAAAAAAGCAGCACATCTGATGGTGAGATATCTGCATCTGCATTGCCTGAAGTTTTGCCAACTGCAAGTCAAGAATTAGCATCCGCTCCAACTTCAAGATTCAAGAATTCTTTTCTTCTCGCTCATTTGCAATTGACTGTGAATGTTTCTTGATGATTTGGTTTGAAAAATTGGAAACTGAAAAGGAAAGCCTTTTAAATGAAAGAGGAAGAGGGAATAAAAAACACATCCAATCAGGGGAGGAAGAGGAGATTTGAGAAAGAATGAAGATAATGATTGAGGATCAGTAATCGACTCATTGACCATCAAAAGATAGTAACTTCTTTTTCCTCGTGTTCATCTAACCAATTCTCAATTTTATTTTCTTTCATTTCATTTTTATTCATCCGTTCAGAAAAACATTTGCGTTTCAAAAAAAAGTCAAAGAAGAGGCGACTGAACACAAATAACAAGAAAGAAAATATCATTAATTCTTGAAACTTGCGAGAAGTTGGATATTCGGTGATAATTTTTTCCCCAAAGAAAAGAAGAAATGAAATGTTATATTTCATATATTTTTTTGCTTTTCAGAATTTCAAAGAAATGAAAAAGAAAAAGATTTAAAACTAACTTTACGTTTGTTGAATGTGATATGATACTGAATGAAAAATAAACAAAAATTTTGAGTTACAGAATAAATAACTTTTCATTTTCTCAGGCATTTACACCAGTTGCTGATAATTCATCAGGCAATCCAATAAAAAATTTCAATTGAAGAAGGCTGCAAACTGCTATTTGCAGATGAAGGAAATAATCAAAATACAAAAATTGAAAATCAGAGAAACAAAATGTGAAATATCTCATTTTCTCAAATATTCACAAAATAATCGGAAATATCCAACGATAATTCATAATAATATTCGTTGTTAAGAAAATCAATTGTTTCATAAAAGCTAGTGATGGTATCTTCATATCCTTCTTCTTCCATCTTTTCAAATACCTTCTTTCTAATCTCTTCTCCATTTTCGTCCTCTCTATTTTCACCATCCGTCTTTCCTTCCAATCTTCCTGAAATTGCATAAGCAGCATCCAAGCAATCACACATATTTTCATCTTCTAATGTTGGCTGATGAAGTTCTTCAAAAAAAGTATCAATTGCCCCTCCTTCCAATAAGTCATCAACTTTCATAGATTCGCTTCTTGCTGCAAATCTAAGGAAATAAATGCATTCTCGGCAAATTTCTCTATGACCATCATTTGCTGCTCGATATAACCCCACAAGGCCGCCTATGAGTCCAACAAATTCTTCATTCCACAATTTGTGTTGGGATATGATATCACTAATTATATCGAACCATCTCCAGATTATAATCTCTTCTTTCGTTTTCGTTCCTTTTTCCTCTCTTTCGTTTTTCTTTTTCCAATTCACATTTCTTGTCAACTCTTCCAGTTCCTTTATTGCCTCTATGATAATATGCAGTTCATTCATAATAGTGTCTTCCAAACTTTCATCTTTTTCAAATCTGTTTATCAAAAACTGCCAAGTAGATTGATAGGCAAGATGAGTAAGATTGTGATGTTCTTGATGATGTTGGATAATCTCTTTGATCTCGTTCAGATACAATTCTCTTTCAACTTTCTATTCAAAAATTAGGAAAAAAATTACAATAATAATTCAAAAAAAACTTTAAATGATTTCAAACATTCCATCGAACAATATAAGTCAATGCAAGCAAAGCCATTTCCACTTCTTCCTTTGTTTCTTCGTTTTCTTCCTTGTTTGATGCAGCTTTCAGAAGGTGTAGTATGCAAATAACAATAATATTGTCTGGTATATAACATTCATATGTGATTAAATGGCATTCGCAAAGATCAACAAGAAGTCTTTCATTCTTTTCTTCTTTTTTCTCATCTTCTTCAACAATCATCTTCTCAAATCTTTTGCTCAGTTCAGAACTGTGAAAATTGCTACACCACACTTCTGCAAGCGCGTTACAATATGCAATATGTCTCATCAGCATCATTGTATTTTCCAAAGTTATTTTCTTTTCTTCAATCATTTTATTGATTTTGTCTAAATTCTTTTTAGTGCATATTGAATGAAATTCTTTTTCATTCATTTCATTAACCATTTCATTCATTTCATCGATTTTCTGTTTTTGCTCATCCTCGTTGCAATCTACCAATTCGTCTAATAATTCTTAAAAAAAATTCAAAGCATTAAAAGTTTATTCAATAAAAAAATGCTCGAACTTGTAAACTTTTCTGTAAGCTCTGTCTTGTATTCTTCTTCTTCTTCATCACAATCTTTTTCTTCTTCTTCCTCTTCTTCTCCAACGCTACAGACTGAACTCACTTCGTCCATTATGTGTTCTGGGCAAATGAAAGGAATGCTAAATATACAACAAGTTAATCAACAAATACAAATATCTTTATTTATCTCCAAAATAGAAAGTTAACGGTGCTACAACTAACGCTATGCTTTATATCAATCGGAAGCAAAAATGAAAAAGGAAGAATAAATGAATTCGCTTGCTGCAAACAAGAATTAATCCAATCTTTTTATTCTTGTTGATCGAACCAACAGATAGTTTATGGGAGATAATTTCTGACAAAAATCATTTTCTTTTTGAAACAACATCTTTCCAATTTTGGAAATATTATTTCTATTTCATTGAAAAAGAACTTGAATTCTGAGAAAAGGATAAATGATTGGCCACTGAAATTTTAAAGAAAAAAAGGTGTTTTTTTCTAATAGCGAAGCTGATTTTGATTGAAGACAAGGGCAACAACGGTTTGTTTGCTTAAAGTATTTTGCAATTATTTTTATTTTTTCTTTTTTCATTTCCAATTTTAAGATCATTCTCAAGCTTATTGAAGAAGAAAGAATTGATTTGGCAAATACTAATACTGATTTTATTCAAAAGAATGCAATTCAACAGCAGGTGAAATGCCAGAAGAGAAAGGAAAATCGCTTCCAAAGCGAAACAAGCAATAAATGCAAACATGTGAAGGATGGCTCCAACACCAAAGATTTGCAGATTCATAATTGATGAAGCAACAACAAACAACCGCAAACCATTTTCTTTGGTGTTTGTTAAAAGGTTTTAATTGCAAAAGCCATTTGATTTCAATTGAATGAAGATTGGATGAGGAAGTTAAAATAACCAATCTTCCAAGATGGATTCATCTTTGATTCAAAAGAGCAAACCTTTTTTTTTCCCATTCAGTTGCCAATGGTGGTGATGATATGAAAAAGAAATAAAATCAAGCGAATAATTCGTGTTGTTTCCATCAGAACGGAGAGAGAGATATTCACATCTTTTTATTGCTCAAAATGCCCTTCAGTGTCAACGTGATCTTCTTTGAGCCAGTCAGAAATTCTTCTTTGGACTTCAATGCTCACATCTGAAATCGATTGCATTAAAAAAGCGAAAGGATGCCCATTCAAATACGTTATCAATCTTTCATTTTTCTGAAAGCTTAATTGTTATTGAAGCGTTGTAGGTTCATATGCCTCAACTGTTCAGACGAGAAAGAGATGCAGAAGCGCTTTCTGAAGAAATACCAGAAGCAGATTGATGCTTCATTTTTCTTCACATTTATCGCATTCATCCAATTCTCGCGGAGAAATCAAGGCAAATATCTTCAAAAACCATTTCCTTTTATTTCGAACTCAACATTCTTCTGGTCAATCAACGGAAAGATTCCATTCTTTTTTCCTCAGCCATTTTTCACCAAACACTCGTCAATAATATTGGAAACAACTTCATTCGTTTTCCCTCCTCCTTTTCTGTTTCGAAGAAAGGAAGAGAGAAAATACAAATAGCACAGAAGAAAAGGCATAAGCCAATTTGCACAAGATCGTTATAACTGCAGAGATGAGGACGCATTGCGAAAAGTTCATTTCTATCGGAATCTTATTGCCTTGCATTATTTTCTTCTTTATGCAACTCAAAATATATTCTTTTGCCTTTCACTTAATCATTTCACAACTTTGACAGCGTTCGAATTTTCTTTTCTTTTCTTAACTTTTTATTTTTATTCTTATTTTATTTTGTTTTTTTTTTTTTGAAGTGCTTTCCAAATTCTATTTGAGCGAAATGAGTGATTATGTTGATGGCTATCATTTTTTGTTTCATTGTTTCTTTCAAACGAGATTTCTTTCTTTCTGATTTGACTCTGCAAAGAGGTTGTTTGTGCCTTTATATTTTGCTCCTTTTTCTTTTCGTTCATTTTTTGAATATTCACCATTTGTCTTTGACAATGAACATCATCTTTTATTTGACAAAAAAAAAAAAAAAAAAAAAAAAAAAAAAATTTTTTTTCCAATTTCGTTGGTCATTTCAATAAATTGTATTTTGAAGTGATACTTCTTTTTTTCATTGAGTAACTTTTATCTCGAAGAAAAAAGAAACCAAATCGAAGATGTGAGTTTTTAATAAACAGCATCCTGAAATGAAGAATAAGAAAAATGGCTTGATTTCACACAAAAAGAAGAAAAAGAAAATATTTCTTTCTGTTCTGGTTGAACTCTGTTTTTGTGCTCTGCCTTCACACACAAATAGAGGATCGCCTGCCTTCAACGAGGTTGCTGGAGAAGAAAGGCGCAATTAGGAGAATAAGAAGAAGTATTAGAAGCAGAATCAGAAACTGAAGAAGAAGAGCAAGTTGAAGATGCAACATAAAAAAGTGCATTTTTTGAGAATCAGCCACAATCAGTGGAAAATGATAAGTTGATTGCTCCACACAGATATAGATGAAAACATACTGCAATATTCACTATTATTCCCCTTGAAGCATTCCATAGAGGTTTCATTTCTGCTGCTTTTTGTGTTTCTTTCAGTCTTTCTTGTCTCTTCAGAGGCTCCATCTTTGCATTTTCAGCCTCTCTTAACCTGCCGATGAACTGCAATGCATGCAATCCAGATTCCCAACGCTGCCCTCTTTCCATGTCCCAGCCATTCCTCGTTTCGATTGGATTGAAAAAGGGCAGGAATAAACTGTGCGTATTCGAAGATGTCATCAAAAATATCCTTTTTTACAGAATCATTTTCGTATTTTCCCCTTTCTCCTTTTCCCTCAAATTGAACGAAGTGCACTCAATAGCTTCGGCTGCCGCGCGTATTCTCCATGAACAGTTCTGCAACTTGGTGTTCCATCGCACACTTGCAAAGCTGAAATCCGCAAAGTTCATGAGCTGTGATTCGTTTCTCTCAACTTCAACTCCTGCCTTTCTTCTGCCTCATGACCAAATCCACAATAACGGAGGCAGAAAGATCTCCTTCACAGATTCCTCCTAACTTCATCTTTCTTCCTGCGTTTCCCTCTATAAGAAGCTAACTTTATCTTCCTTTTTCATTGGCAACCTTCGGAGGTGATGAAATTCGCTGTGGATGATTTTCACAACTCTTTTCTTTGAGCTTTGCTTTCTGCATAAACCAATCTTCGTTGCTCGCCATCTTCCATTTATCGCGCCATTGATGCCCGTTTCATATGAGCTCTCAGTTTGATCATATTTTTCAGTTCCATTGTTGGAGAAGCTGTTATATTTTTAATAAATAATTTGTTTGTTTCAAACATGTTGATTCGAAAAGAATTTGAGGCCCCCAAATCAGCTTGTCTGCAAATCATAGTTCTTCTTTTCCGTATTCTTTTCGGACGAAGTTAAATCGATAAGTTTGATTTTAAGTTTCAAATAATCGCATTTTTGATCGCTTTTGCTTGAGAGAATATCGCAAACAATATCATAAACACTTTCAAATTAAAAAAAGAAAATTAATGCAAACCTCCAGAAGTCTTGCTCCCCCCACAGAAATGACTGAATCATCTCCAGCAAAGGACTTTTGACTTTCAACAAAAAAAAGTCTGTTTTGTCCTTTCCATTTCCTGATAAAAATTTTCATTGGAAACAATGGCCTCATCCCTAAAGTACAGAAAAATAATCAGGGGTTGTTTCCTCAGAATTTGCTCACAAACAACATCCGAATTTGGATTTTTTCTTATGCGATTGATCACTTTAAAGAAAAAAAGGATTTGCTTGTCTCTTAAGCAAAGTTCATTGAACAGATTTTGCTCAAGTTATTTTCTTGCAACTGCAAATATTTATCAAGGTTATCAGTTTTTTTATTGCTTTCGCAGATCTTTGCTTTCAAATAAAAATGTTTGAATCTGTCGATTATCTCGTTTTAAACTTTCCATTACTTATCAAATGCACAGAACATACAATGAATATAGCGAATGCTGTTTACAATTTCGAAGAAGAAGAAGAAGAAGAAGAAGAAGAAGATTATGATATAGATGCTAATTATAATGATGACGATGAAGAGGAAGATGATTATACAGGTTATATTGATTGCTATGAGGCTTATAACGAGGATATTCTTGATGAATATTATCAATCAGAGCTTACAGAAAAGTTTTCAAGTTCGTTGAATTTTTATCTTGATTAAACTTTCAATGCTTTAATTATTTTTGTGATTTTTTTTGAAGAATTGGTAAAGATGCTGGAAGATTGCATTGAGAATGAACAGAAACAGATAATCGATGAAATGAACGGACTAATGGATGAGATGGACGATGAAGAATTCGATTCTTTATTCACGAAAGAAACATTTGATGCACTGGATAAAATGATTGAAGAAAAGAAATTGACAATGGAGAATGCCATTTTGCTGATGAAGCACAAGGGATATTGTAAAATTTTGAAAAATCTGTGGAATAACAGTTATGACTTTTCTTTGTTGAGTTTAAGGATTGAGAAGATGATTTTTGAAGAAGATAAGAAAAAAGAAGAAAAGGATGAAAAGCTTCTGATTGATCTTTGCGAATGCTATGTTATGATGTACCAGCACTCAATTCCATACAAACTACTACAGATTTGCGTGCCCTGTCTTGTGAAAGCAGCTTCAAACAATGAGGAAAACGAAAAAACAAAGGAAGAAGTGGAAATGGCTTTGCTAGCTTTGAGCAATATTGATAGATATGAAGTATGACATTCTTTTTTCTAAATTTATTTTTCTAATAAATTTCAATTATAATTCTGGAATAGAATATTAAAAAAGAATTTTATTTCAATGAGATCGCTGAGATTATCAAATATCACCAGACGCATCACAACCTTACTCATCTTGCGTATCAATCAGCTTGGCAGTTTTTAGTCAACAGATTTTTCTTCGAAAGAGTTCAGGAAAATGTAATTGAGAATGAGCTGCATTTTACAAGAGAAGCCATTAGAGAAATAGAAGATATGACAAGAAGTGTGGATTGGAAGAGGAAAAAAGGAAAGGAAAGAGGAAAAAGAATTCAGATAATTCGAGATTTGATAGCAACAATAAGATCATTTTTGGAGTGTCGCAGATTGCGGAACGAGGAATATACCGGATTGCCCGACTGTCTTGTGAAGCTGTGCAAGGCAGCAAGAAAGAGAGAGAAAGAAATAGTGGGAGAATGCCTTTGTCTTTTCGAATTAATATCGAGTCGTAAAACTGTGCAAATTGATGGCTTATTGAAAAGTAAAGCGGTTGATGTTATTTTGGAGGAGATTCTGCAATCTACATTAAATGACGAGTTTGCACAAAACTTCTTATTATTCATATCGAATGTTTCGAGTCGATTGAAGAAAAAGAGAGATGATGAAATGGAAGAAGCAAAAAGAAAGGCAGAAAGAATGGAGTTTATTGAAAAGATGGAAGAAGAAGGATGCGAAGATATCATCACAAGCTTTCAGGAAACAATTGATTTTTTTAACAAAAGAATTTATTATCGATTGTCATTGAATATTTCTGATTATTTTGTGAATGTTTGAGAAAATGAGATGCTTAGAATTCATGATTCACAATTTCTCTTTCTCTTTTTTTATTCAATTCACAAAACGATACAAAAATTTATTTTCAAATGTTTGTTTAAAAAGTGATTTATGATCCTGATTTATCAAAGCGAAGTGAAGAAACAACAACAACAACAACAAAAAAAAAAAAAAAAAAAGAAAAGAAAAGAAAAGAAAAGAAACCGAGAGAAAGAGAAAGAGAGAGAGAGAGAGAGAGAGAGAAAGAATAATTTCCAATTTTCAATAAAGAACGTTCAATTATGAAAAGTTAAAAATAAAATTTCAATTCTTCTTTATCTCCAAAAAAATTCATATTGAAACACAAATAAGTATTTGACATTCACTGATAATTTCAAAATATTAAGTGATTATTCGTTTTGCTGACATTACGTTGTGGTGAAAAAAAAATAAACAGGTATAAAGTCTGTTATTCCTTTTGCTTTCGAAATGTTTTAAACAACATTTCGAAAAAAAAATCGAAAATTCAACAATTTTTGAATGGTTTTTATAAAAGTTCCTCACCCAACATTATGTTTTCTTGATTGCAGCTTACAAATCATCATCTTTTTCTTTTTTTGTTAAGCCTTCTTTCATTTTCTTGATTTTTTCCTGCTTTTCCGCCTCTTCCTTTTCTTCTCGCTCTTTCTTTAGAGCCTTGGCCTTCAATCTTTTCTCCTTAATTCCTTCAGGTGCAACCCAATTCAACGCTTTCAAACGTTCTGACAGACTTGGATGCGAATTATAGTAAAATGAATGGCTAAAAACGTAAAGAAAAGTCAAAAGTTCATTTCATTTCATCAAAATTGAAATGATTTTCATAACAAATATAAATAAATAAATAAATAAAAAATAAAATAATCAAGATTTGCAAATAAATTAATTACAAATAAAGGAATGCAAACATTGGATCAGGGTTAAAATCCAACAAGTTTTCTGTCGATAAGACAACAAGAGGAGTCCCTATGTCACATCTAAATGAGATTAATTGTTCAAATAGATTTCGAAGAAGGTTTAGAAAATGAAATTTCAAAAGGAATTTATGTTCGAATGCACGAATTTGTAAAGTCAATAATTAAAAAATAGAATTATCAATCAATTGAAAAAATAAATAAATAAATAAACATAAAAATGAAGAATACAAAACAATAATTTTTTCATTATAATAAAAAAATAAATAATCAAAATTATACCCCATATCGTGTGAATATTTGTCTGCCTGATATTCGAAGCTGCGACTAATTGGATTTGACAGAGCACTCAAAATGGACAGAAGCGGATACACAAGAGTCATAAATGCCATAAATCCAACAATTGTCTGGAGAGAAAAGAAGAAGAATTCACAAAAAAGTTTTTTCAAATGAAGAAATTTATGTATTATTGAACAATAACATTAAAACACAATAAATCGAATTATTTTGGCTAAAATATCTCAAAATTTCACATTTGTTACTCATTTATTTTCCCTCTCAAATGAAAACAGACGGGCAAAACACACATGTTTTTCTTCAAAGCCGAATACAGCATGAATCTCAGGAGAATCCACAGTCTTCGAAAACGCATAGAACATAAACAAAAACATCGCTCCATACATTCCAATCATCTTCCAAATATCTGTAAGCATCAATGCATTACAAAGAAACATAGAAAAAAATTTGTTAGTCATCAGTAAAGAAATCGGAAATAATAACATTCAAGTAAAATCATTATTTAGCCATTCCAAAAAAAAAAAATAAAAATAAAAATAAAAACAAAACAAATCATTAAAGCGTTAAGCAAACCATGATGCTTTGCATGTCCGATTTCGTGTCCTAACACTGCCAGTATGTGTTCCTTTTCGATAAGCTTATCCTTCCGAACCATGTCAAGCAGTGTGTCGTACAACACAACCTCTTTCTTCCCAAAGAGCCCAACGAAAAACGCATTTGACTTCGATGATCTCCGAGAGCCATCAATCTCAAACACATCTTTCACAGCGAAGTTGCACCGCTCGCAAAACTCTTTGATCGCTGGCGCAATCTCTTCATCCGTCAGCGGAGTGAATTTATTGAACATTGGCATAATCACTTTTTGATAGACCGATTGCATCAGAATGAAAAATATCATAAACACAATATATGCAATCAGCCAATATTTGTCACCTCCTGGACGATGCTTGAATACCCACAAGATAAATGCAAATATGGGTATATCAGTTACAATCGAAACAAGTTGCATTTTAATTAAATCAACAAAAAACATCTATTTCAAAAATTATTTCAAAGAATGACATTTCGTTGCCGTTTCATAAAAATTATCGAAAAGAAGTTAAAGAAACATTCATTTTTAAAAACGAAAAATTGAAACCTTTCGAGTCTGCTTGTTAAAATTGAATTTAGCTTCAATATTAAATGTTTCAAAGTAAGATACTGGTATGCTTATTACATTTGAAAGCAACTCTGTTAGTATCATAAAAATGATAGAAATCAGAATCTCCGAGTCTTTGTTAAATCCAAATGAAAAAGCTATTCGTTCCGATAGGTTCCACATAATAACATATAATTTGAAATATACAACAACAAAAAGCTCAACTGCAGAAAGAATTTCTTTTAAAATTGATAGTTTGCTATAATAAAACGAATCAAATAATGTTCCACAAAAAGACATTCAACAATTACAAACGCTCTAACAGTTATATATGCCCGACTTTTGTCATATTCTTCTTGACTTAACACTTGAGCAAAATACTTTGGAATTCTTGCATCTCTTTGCTATAAAGACAAATGCATATGATATAACAAAAATTAATACGTTTCACACCTTTCTAATTCGTCTGTATTCAAGATAGATTGAAAATAAAGACTCAAAGAACATGAGCACTAAAATCAATAAACATATCGAATATTCAACATAAACAAATCTTATAAATAGTTTGGGCAAACCGAAGCAAAGACTTACAACATTTTTTGCATTAACATGCATTTTTGTTCTTGATTCAATTTTGCTTCGATAATGGGAAGACAAAAATCTTTCAAGTTATTTCATTGAAAATGGAAAGATTTATTATGCAAAAATAATACAAATAACATTGGAATTATTTAAAATCTCTGTGGGCACCAAATATAGAATGAAAGAAGTAAATATGATGAAAAATAATTAAAAAATTATTGTTTGATAAATTTATTTTTTGTTTTGCAGAACATTTCATATTTAAGCGTCACTGTTGTCATCATTTTTTTTTCCAAAAGATAATGAACCATTCTAATTTTTTAATTGTTGTGTATTATCTTTCATCAGAAATGCTTTTATTCAGCATTTTTTATTTTATACAATTAGCATTTTCTGATGAAAAAATGCATAATGTTACAGTTGCGCCACTATCTGGGATTGATAATGACGAATGCGTTCAGGAGAATTCGACCCATGCTTGCAAGTCTTTTCAATTTGTTTTCCAACAACTACAGAATGGAACATTCATAATTCTGAAAAGCGATGAAAAATTTAATGATTTTATTCCTATTTCTTTGGAAGTTGATTTGTCCAATCTTTGCTTAGCACCAATAAATGGTGAATCAGTTATTTCTCAAAATTCAGCAAACATTGGGGTTATTTTTTCTTTCAGATATATTTCAACGTATGAAAATATTTCATTTTTTTCGTTGAATATTTATCAATAAAATTTAGTCTTACTTTGAAAAATATAATATTTGAAGAAGTTCATGGTGGAATATTGTTGTTACAAGAATGTTCACAAGTTAATTTGGCTGGAATTGTTACAAAGCATGTATCGTTTTACAGTGTGCAAGATCTTTGTTTTATTTTTTGTTGCATAAAGTTTTGATCCTTTAGATACGTTTTTCCCTTTTTCATTTGAATCTTCAAAAATAGAACACATTAAAATTTTTGTGGATCAAAATTATAGCTCTTATCAGCATAACGGAAACTCTGATGCACATGATGCTTTTCATATTTTTATGAATAATTCTATTATCGAATCATTGCAAATTCTGAACGATGATGCATCAGTTGAGTATAAAACTCCCATTCTGCGTCTCACAAAAAGCAGCTCGTGCGCTATAAAGAACCTCACAGTCATTGCAAATTTTGAAAGGCCGCTCTTCGACCTGACAGACTCTGATCTGAAAATGGACGGATTCAGAATCAAAAAGCTCTCAGGAGCCACAATTTTCACTGACGATCAGTCAACAGTGTATTTGGCATATGGAACATTCGACACTTGTGCTGCTTTGCCCCCTCCATCAGAACACTCCCTGTCTCAACAGGAAAATCCCCTCAACGCCCAGCAGCCCGTCCAGGCAGAAAACAAAGGGAGTTCTGTTTCTCCGTCCGACTGCTGCATATTTCTCCGAAACCCATCGCTTGTTCGGCTCAACCACGTTAACTTCAGAATCAACCAGCACCAGACGGTTACACAGGGCGATGGGAATGGACTGATAGAGATCGACTCACAGATAGCCATATTTGCTGTGTTTGAGCCAGAAGAGAGTGGAAATGATGATAAAAGTAACAGAAGAAAAGGAAGAAGCAGCAGAGGAAGAAATAGAGGAAGAGGAAGAAATAATATTAGCAAAGGAGAAGGAGAAGGAGGAGAAGGAGAAGGAGGAGGAGAAGAAGATGTATGCCTAGTGCTTATCCGCAGCTGTGATTTTAGCACCGTTGCATTCGATGAGAAACCAACAGAACTTTCTCACATTTCTTCTTTCTCTTCTCCAACCACTTCAAAAGAAACCAAAATTTCCTCCAAATACACATCACCTGCATTAAACACACCACTCACTGAATGCGGTCTGTTTGTGCATCTTCAGAACGACGCCGGGAGCATCGATGTGAATGCGGCTGTGACAGGCTGCTCGTTCACTGGATCTTCTTCACAGACACATTCAGACAGTAGAATTGCCACTGAAAGGGCGATGGTGCTGATGAAAGGGGTGAATGTGGCGCAGGTTGCGTCTATGCCGATTGACTATGAGAACGAGGTGCTGTCTTCATTCAGTGCTCACACGTGCTGTTCGAAGGAGGTGATGGAGTGGAGAAGGGAGAGGGAAGGAGGGGGAAGATGTTATTCTTCTTCTTCTCCTTCTCTTTCTTCTTCTTCTTCTTCTCCTTCTCTTTCTTCTTCTTCTTCTTCTCCTTCTTCCTTCTGCTCCTCAGCTGTCTGCTTCTCTTCTGTCAAAGAGATCCGTCTGGATGGAGTGGAATTCACAAACATCACCTCGTTTGGTGGAAGCACTTTGGTTATTCCTTCTTCTTATTCTTCTT